>NC_056735.1:1757198400-1757282036 GCF_019279795.1 Protopterus annectens | reverse complement strand
ATCCAGAAGAGTCTGCATTCCCAGAACAGGTATGTGAATTATATATGTATATAATTGACCTTAGTACTTGGTCTATAATAACGGGATAGATGATGTGGAATGATTTATATGTGCCTTCAGATGTTGTTGCTGTAATGATGTTCAGCTGAACAATGGCTAAGGACAGTAGAGTCCGTCCCTGTGGGTAGTGGGCAGAGCAGCACTGACTGATAAGATGTAAGCCATCATAGTGTATATAATGTAATGGGAAGCATGTATATTATGTGGCCAATAGCTGGTGGTGGAAGTAATGCCATTATGATGGACATGTGGATTCCACAGCCCACCACTTGCAGGAAACTCAGGTTAACCTGTATTGTAGCATGCAGGAATGCCATATGTGTGTAATAGGGTTAGCGGCAATCTGGCCCTACATATACCCCCCTAATGTCAGGCTGTGTCCATATGTGGCATCTGTCTGTTTTGTACCAAGGCAGAACAGTGCATCTGTGCAGGAAGGTGTTGTGAGATTGTGGACCTGATGTCTGAATGTACCCCACATATAGGTATGCATAAGTGTATGTGTGTGTGTGTGTGTGTGTATACATATATATATATATATATATATATATATATATATATATATATATATATATACATGTATGTCTACAAATACAGATACCCATGTGTAGATATATACATGAGCACATATATACATCACATATATATATACACATATACAGATATATACCTATATGTACATGTCTACATATATACAAACATGCACGCACAAACATATATGCATGTAAATACATGTCCTCTGTATTACAACCACAGTGCTGCATGCTATGTGTGAGGAAACAGCACACATAGCAATACACACAGATATCTACAGCTGTTAGTCTGTGCAACATGGATGGGTATGTCACATGTGAACCCCTTGTTGGGACCACATTGCCCTTGTCTGTGAAGTATGGAATGGGAATATGCAGATGTATGGCAAGTATAGTTGTGGAGGTGGTCTGGGTTGGTAGATATAGAGGACAGCCTACAGGGGTGGTATGTGACATATGTGGTGGGTAAACACCCTGGATGGTGTGTGTGGTCTCTGATTTTGATGCCCCATGAGCCCCAATATGGACACAATGGGAACAAGCATCACACCCAGTGCTACTCACAACAGCAGTCCATGTCCTGAAGGTGCCTGGCCTGAAGGCTGAGCAGGAGGAGCATATAGGCCCTGTGAATGTGTACTGTGTGCCTCAAGGTGATGTAGCACATCCCACATGTGTCTGTGGAGCCCGTTATGGAACAGACCTTGGACCTGATCTCAGGGGACAGGAACATGTTTGTGTGTGCCCCCAGGGGGGGACAACATCCCCTGGGTTGGTTCCACCTGATGGTATTGCTGGACCAGTACATGAGGAGGCCCCAGGGTGGGACACACATGTGATGTGGCCTGGTAACATGGGCAGATGAGTTCGGAGAGGTGGTTGTGTTGGCCAATAGTACATATACATGCTATTGTGTCACTGTTATAGAACATATGTTGGAAACTAGAAAACATAAGCAAGCAAGCAGAAAAATCTCCACCAGTTTATTACACGTAACGTAAGCGCTTTCACTAACTCAAATAAGTCAGCTTCTTCAGACAAGTACAAAATCTCAAATGCCCAGTTTAAAAAGGTTACAAAAAATGCTAAGCCAATAAGCTAGCAGCCCAAAAACGTGATGTCATGCGACAAATGCATTTTAAAGCAACATGCCATACATTAAATTAAGCCATGTAAATAAAAATTTAAAACACATACGTCTAAAGTAAAAAAACAGTTAATGCAGACATAATTAATAAACTGTTACAAATAAAATAACGTTGCCTAAAATAAACATGCAATTTCTTAAAAGACAATGTGCATATGGGTATATACACATGCATATGTATTATCTATATACATAGATACATGTAAATAAATAAAGAATATGTGTATCCTAAAATTTTCTAAACATAAATAAAATAATATAATATTATCCTATTTTTAAAACAAGTATTGACCAGCAAGCACAACCGGAACCAAAAGTGTATGTTTGTGTGCAGTTTATATACTAAATATGTCTAAATGAATACCTAAACAAATGAATAACATATTAGTGCAAAGATGTATTACTAAATTGTGTTAGCTGGTATTAAATCTACCTCTTCAGGGCTTTCAATTTTGACAAGCTTTTGATGGATAAAGCTTTGATCAGACCTGGAAAGGTATATGCAGCTGTTGCAATCTGCCATTCTAACTCAGCCTCTTCCAGTTTGAGTTCCCAAGGCCCCCCTCTCTGGTTATGTTCCACTAAAATAACAAACGAAAAGTTATGGCCTGGAAAGGTGAGAGTATGTTTGGCTAGGGTGTTGGTACTAATTTTGTTGTTAATGCTGTACACATGCTCATAGATCCTCTGTTTTAATTTTCTCTCAGTTTTTCCGATGTAAAATCCCTCACACCCATCACAGATAGCTCCATAGACCACTCCCTGGGAATCACAGTTGTATCTGTCATGCATAAAATACTCATTGTCCCTGATTTTTGCCTTGTTGGCTACTTTTATAAACTTACATAGGTGACATCTGCCACATCTAGTCATGCTTATATTTGGTTTAAGGGTTCTTTTTGGCCTTTCAACTAAACTTTTCAAGTTCCACCCCCTTCTAAAAGTTAGGTGAGGTATTGGGCCCAAAGGACATCTAAGATGGGGATCTTCTGAAATGAAGACCCAGTTCTTTTTGACAATCTCTCTTATGGTTTGAGAATCTAGTGAGTAAGTTGTCAAAAATCTAATAGATTGGTCCAAAACCTGAACACTAGTCGAAGTCGAGATCTCTACATTCTGTGTGGGAGAGACTACAATGTTGTGGCCATTGTGTAGTAAAAGGGTAAGATGACCCAATGTCCTTTTTCGAGTGACTTCATCAAAAATTGTTCCTAGAAAGGCTGTTAGATAACATCTCCTTAGAAACATAGACCTTAACAGCTCACACTGTACTATGAAGTCATCTAAGTCGGAAACCATTCTGGCGGCCCTTACTGCTTGACCCTTCACAACTGCTTTTTTTTGGTGTAAAGGGTGGCAGGTAGAAAAATGCAAAAGAGCATTAGAATATGTTGGCTTACGGAAAGTAGTAGCTTTAAATCTATGATTGTTAAGGTCCTTAGTTAAGTGAATGTCTAAAAAGTCAATGCAATCAATACCGATTTGGAATGTGAAATCTAAAAAAATAGGTATAGGATTTGATTTCACTGATGAATGCATAAATCAAGGTAACTTCACCTTTCCACAAAAACAACATGTCGTACTGGTATCTGGAGTACCAGACTACATGGTGTTCAAAGGTAGAAGAATTAAACAAAAAGGACCTTTCCCAGTAAGCCATTACACTGTTAGCAAAACTGCTACCGCACGCAGCTCCCATAGCCACCCTGCTCTTCTGTATATATAATTCATTGTTGAAGTAGAGAAAGTTGTTCAATAAAACTATCTCAAGGAGTGTCTCAATAACCTGCACCTCTTGGTTATCTATCCCTTTCATGTACAGGAATTCCCTGACCCATTGAATGCCAAGTTGTTGAGAAATGACTGTGTATAAGTCCTTGATGTCTACTGTGAGGAACACTAGGTTGTCATTATATTCCAAGTTGTTAATGGACTCAAGGAAATGCCATGAATCATGGCATATTTGTTGTGCTAATCTTAGCATTGGTTTCAGTTTGGAGTCAATATACTTTGCACATGCATACGAAATAGAACCCCGACCATCTACAATTGGTCGGAACGGTGGGTCAGCCAGATTTTTGTGTATTTTTGGGGTTCCAATAAAGGTTGGAATAACTGGAGCTGGCATGGTTAAATATTGATATGTATCAATATCTAAACTCTCTTCCAAGAACAAGTCTGAGAGAGAGTAGTATTGATAACCCTATAAGCTCCATTAACCTGGTTACGGCTGACCTTTTCATATGCTACACTATCCAGGATCATGTGCATCCTGCAAACATAGTCATGTTGGTCCATAAGTACCAATCCACCACCTTTGTCAGGTTGCATGACACGTACTTTACAGATGTTCAGTAGAATAATGAAATCAATTTCAGCAGGAGAAATGTTTTACAAGTGTTAGTGTTATAATAGTTACTTGTAAACATTCTCCTGAAATCAATTTCACAAGATTTCTCAAAGTGTGTTAAAGTATCGTGTAAAGAAGGATTAAATAAACTGGAAACCCTTGGATTTTGGGTTAATGATGAATTAACCCCCATAAGCAAATGTAAATTTAATTTACAAACAAACAACTTTAGGTTCATGATTAACTTGACCATGTTGGCTCTCCTGTCAGGCACGAAAGTTAGTCCTTTCGAGAAAAAGTCTACCATAGCTTTTTCAATGTGAAGAGAACTAAAGTTATAAATTTTAAAGTCCCCTTTGAAGCTAACGAGGATATTGGGGGTCGAATCCTCATCTCCTCCTCCGATTTTATCATTTCCTGTTCTGGCCTTGTCTCCTGTTGTTCGTTTGTCTGTTTGAGTGGGGTGTTTGTGGCCCATTGGGTACCCGGAAATCCTGCTGGTGGTTGGCATTCAAGGGTGGATCTGATCCTGGTGGCTGGTGTTAGGGTACCTGTCATTGTTGGTTGTTTTTAATATGTTCACTACGACGGATGGGTTGAGCAGAATCTACAAGACAGTTATTTGTCAAGTCATTATCATTGTCGTTATATACCATTTGGCTAGGCTGACCATCACTATAGTTGTTCAAAGTTGAGGTCCCAACAGGAGGGGGGGGTGGGTATGCACATCCTTTAGAGCAATCATTGAAATCTCTCAACAACTTTTTCTTCTTAATTTCAATGTATTTTCCCAAACTAGCATCAATACTTCTAAAGATCCATGTGTATTCAAACCTATACCTGTCATAATCATCAGCGTTTGTAATTGCACATTCCAAGTTGTCCAGTTCACTTCTAAGCGATACAATTTGGGATTTGTAGTTATTAATAAGAATTCCAAGAAATTATATGCCTTGTTTATCAAAAAGGGCTAAAAGTTCCTGGTGAAAAGAGGAGCCATGAACAAACCCTGCTGGGTAGTGCCATTGGCGCAGACCTTTAAGAATAACTTTTTTGAGGATGCACTCTTCTAGATAGGAAACTTCCAACTGAAGTTTCCTGCACTTAAATAATTTGTGATCAAAATCATTTAAGTAGTTCACAATATAGATGTTGTCACTGTGTGTGCTGTTATTTAAAGCAGCAGATTCTATTGTTGCATTAAAGTTAAAGAATGTAACATTCCTTAAAAAGGAATCCATGGTAGGGATGTCACTCACCCTGTGAGAGTTAGCTGATATCCGAGGCACTGCTGCTGTGTCTCTGGGTTACCCATAGTGTTGCCTTGGCTCAAAGATGTTGTAGGCAGATTTCTGGTACTTTCTGGAGGCATTGAAGCCTGTGCAGGCTGCTGAGCACAATGTATTACACTGGAGGCCGATGCAGACGGCTCGGCATGCTGAATAGAAGATAAAGAAACAAGGGCTCCATTGTCCTTCGGAGCTGACTGTGTATTGTAAATCCGTTGTGTCAGGAAATCAACCTTTTTCAGTATCTTCTGTACAAGGAATGTAAGATCACCTCCAGCATTCACTTCCAAGGTGTCATCCAGTGCATTGTTTACTACAATATCCTGGGAGTATAGAGGTTGAGATGAATCCAACACACTCGCCATGTGCACGACATAAAACAGCAAACTAGTAAAACTGGAAACCAAACAACCGCAAGCAAGCAAGCAGAAAAATCTCCACCAGTTTATTACACGTAACGTAAGCGCTTTCACTAATTCAAATAAGTCAGCTTCTTCATACAAGTACAAAATCTCAAATGCCCAGTTTAAAAAGGTTAAAAAAAATGCTAAGCCAATGAGCTAGCAGTCCAAAAACGTGATGTCATGCAACAAATGCATTTTAAAGCAACATGTCATACATTAGATTTAGCCATGTAAATAAAAATTTAAAACACATACGTCTACAGTAAAAAAAAACAGTTAATGCAGACATAATTAATAAACTGTTACAAATAAAATAACGTTGCCTAAAATAAACATACAATTTCTTAAAAGACAATGTGCATATGGGTATATACACATGCATATGTATTATCTACATACATAGATACATGTGAATAATAAAGAATATGTGCATCTTAAAATCTTCTAAACATAAATAAAATAATATAATATTATCCTAATTTTAAAGCAAGCACAACCAGAACCAAAAGTGTATGTTTGTGTGCACTTTATGTACTAAATATGTCTAAATGAATACCTAAATAAATGAATAACATATTAGTGCAAAGGTGTATTACTAAATTGTGTTAGCTGGTATTAAATTTACCTCTTCAGGGCTTTCAATTTTAAAAACCTTTTGATGGATAAAACTTCGTTCAGACCTGGAAAGGTATATGCAGCTGTTGCAATCTGCCATTCTAACTCAGCCTCTTCCATTTTGAGTTCCCAAGGCCAGGGGAAGGGGCTTCACCTAGTGACACAGCACATGCACCACACACATGTATACTGTTGATAGCATGGATTGACTATAGCTGCACTGCATGCTGTTGGGTACCATATGTTATGCATGTTGCCAGAGGCGTAATAGGAGGACTATGTGTACTATCATTGTGCTACCTCACCTGTATGTGTTTGTTTTTGTGTGTGCATCCTGGTGGGTAGTTAGTTTGTCTGTAGGGTCACTCTGGTGAAGTGGAGGGAGGTTAATGCATGTAGGATGCATGTGTACATGTGTGTGTGTGTGTGTTTGTGTGGCTGGCCATGTATGCACATGTGTCATTGTGGGGTGTTCATACAGCAGTACCTCCCTCTGGGATCATGCAGTACATGGACATGAACTGACTGCCACATTACACACCAGGAATACTTGTCATGTGTGTAATCACAGGACAGCTGATAGTATAATATGGTCTGTAACATGAAACAGGCATTGAGAGGGAAGGTAGACACCAGTTACACCTTTAATATCACATTCAGCAGAGAGGTCACCTACAAACCACGTATGCAGCACTACAGATGCATTGGGGAAGTACTAATCAACACCAGGGAGTGTATCCAAATATTCCAGGTGTCACATGATAGGCTGATTGAGCAGCACATCTGGCATATACTGAGCATTACATACACATGATACACCAGTGTGTAACATTATGGATAGAACATAGTAGCCCACACATATAGGGGCCATGCTCATGATGTCCGGACATACACAGGGTGAACACCGAATGACAGCAGTGAATCCATCTAAAATCACTACACACAGATCAGGCAGGTAATGTAGTAGCAGGTCTTATGTTGTGATCACTTGTGTAGGCATTTAGAGGACTGATACATTAATGAGTGGTATCAATGTGTGTATGTTACCAAATGTGATGCAGGATGGGGTACACATGGACATATACGTGGGACTGTCTGTAAAGTCACGGACAGGGAGGTATTGTGGCAGTGTGTGTGTGTGTGTGTGTGTGTGTGTGTGTGTGTGTGTGTGTGTGTGTGTGTGTGTGTGTGTGTGTGTGTGTGCTGTTAGACAATGCTGTACAGGTTTTAAAGTGCATTTATTGTTTTCCCCCATAGGTGGTGAGGTGGGTCAGGGTCGCTTCTGCATTCAATCTGATGCTGGTGTCCATACAGACACCGAAGATGATGATAGTACTGTTGAGGCACAGATAGGGTTGTCAGGGGCCGACACTGTGCAATCATTTGACAGATGGCATGGTGAGATGATGGCCCTCATCACCTGTGGTATATCCACGCTTGAATGTGTGGTGGGGGTGCAACGACGGCCCTGTGGATGTCGGCCAGCAACATCAACAGCTGGCAGTCAACATGGACATGCTAAGACACCAAAGGACTCCTGTAGTGTCAGTACCAGCCATGGCAGTGTGGGGGTGCTGTCCACACCACAGCAGGCCATGTAAATGTGGTCCTGGCCAGTCCCAGGAGGGACCTTGTACCAGTGGACATTTGTCATTGGCAGGTGAGAGTAGCACATCAATGCCTGTACCTGGACATGCCCATGGAACCCGTGGCAGGCACATTCCATGTGTCCTTGGCCAGAGGCAGTGAACTGCACACCCTGCCAGTTACGGTCTGCAGCTGTCCATAAACACATGTCAGAACTGTGCATGCATACCCACACACTATACAAACACACCTAGGGCAACCCCATACCTAGTCACACACCACATCACCATGCCCAGCTCACCTCAGTTCACTCCTCACCCACACACATGGTGTCAAATGTTTGGCCCACCCTCGGCCTCTGGCAAACCAACAACACACCCTGTGCATATGATGATACCTGTGCCACATCCCTGCCATCCATACCATCAATGCAGGGACAAGCTAATATGGTTCTGATGCACATGGTGACTGTACTACAGTGTACCAACAGTATTTCAGTGTAACATGTTTTAAGAAGTGAAGTGTAATGCATATATGTCAGGTAGTGTAGCCATCCAGCAATGATGCATTATAACTCTTAGTAATACTGGTTGATTGCAGTCTCTGTAATGTTATCCATTTGAGTTGTAGGTGCACATGTGTCAGCATGAGGATTGTCTGCAGTCATATTCTACAATGGGGTATGGCACTGTGGTGGCACCATGGCTGTGACATATCTGGGGTACAGTTGAACACATGTCACAGGTTAGTATAATGGTTATTACCTGTGCCACATGGACTGGTGGCCCATTGGGGCATGTATACCCTGCAATTTGATGTAGATCCATCCACATACACACACACTATTACTTGGCAACACTGGGACAAGGCACCTACCTAGGTATGTAGAGATACTAAAGTGTGTGGCGTACATTGCACACACCACACAGCATTTAGGGTGAGGTGTGTCCCAGGTTACATGTTAGATGAAGAACATCCCCAGACATGTACAGTATGATAATGGAGGATGTAATGGGTGTATATGGTCAATACGTAGCGTGACATACCTTTATATACACATTAACAGACACATAGGCAGACACACATCCGAGAGACAAGGGCCTATCACTGCTAACTAACTTGACTGTGTGTCCAATGTGTTACAAGTAGGCTGCACACAGCACATGCGTAACTGGCCTGGATTGTGGTACCAGTTACCTGTATGGTTGATGGTGACAGTGGTAACCATAACATGGTACATGGGACATATACCAGGTGTACCTTGGTTTAATGACAGTGTACACAACACCCACATCCCCCAGTGGATATTGTACTCCCTGAAACCCATGATGACACTCTGCCATACGCACCATCACACATTGGCCACGACTGTAATACAACCCATAGTATACCCAAACAGTGGTACTACAGGGATATGCATCTAATGCACATGCCACATGCGTAGTAGGGTGTTGCATTGTCATGCCTCACCTATGGGCAGCAACAACACTATCTGTACTACTATGTGGCAATGGGTATTGTAATAGGAGTATGTGGCCTTGGAATGCTGTACCCTACAAATATATGGACATGAACACATACACACACTTGCCAGAACACAATGGGTATTCCATGTCTATCAACCCATTTGTACAACACTGTTGTGCTGGTACTGCAAGGCTCATGTAGCCGGTATGGAGAGGAGCTTAACAGGGTACTTGCAATGTCCCATACAGCAGCAACCATAACTGACTATAGCAATGGGTGTTGCGGTGGTTGTGAAGGCCCTCATGGAATTCCCAAGTAGAGGTGTGCTAACACACAGACACTGCTATACTCAGTCATGCACACATACACATGTGTCAGTACAGGGGTGCAGCACTGCAGGTGATCATAGCTGTGTACCTAGATATTGTCCAAGGAGAGATGGGTTGTGTAGGGGTTGTGTGTACAGTAGTATCCTGCCACCTGCCATGTGGCAGCAGGCAATCTGTCGACAGACACTACTGTGGTGGCCCTCAGGGTGAGAATGACATGCATCAGCTAATCCTCCAGGTGCCTCCTGCACATGGCCACTGAGGTGATCAAGTTTATATGTATGTAACATGCATTACAACACATGGTTAGTGCCTGTGATGGAGACTTGTACCCAAGCATGTTCTGTTGACTGTGGTAGTGTAGTGGAGGTACCCATGGCATGTGGTGTATACAGTGTGTCATCTCCTATATGTGCCAGTTCTTACACAGCTGGGCAGATATAACAGTGTCAATCAAGCTTAGGTTGCCTGTACATATCCCAGCTGGATACCTGCCATCTGTACATCTGTACAGGGACTGACATTCATCAGCTTGGCAAGTAGCTATGCAGTAGGATGAGATGTTGACAGATAGACGTTTGACAACAATATGTATGCCATAACTACATGTCAGAAGCCCTCACTAACATGTGCTGTACAGACTGTAGTCTACAGTTACATTCCACATGTCAGATCATTACCCAGTAGGGGTTATATACTGAGACACAGCTCAGACACCAGGGATACAACAGGGAGGCCTCAGAGTCCAGCTATGCCTGCAGGTGTGCCTGTTGTCAGTACTACATTTAGCACTCTGCTCTTGCCTGGGTAAGCACGTCAACAGTAGTACCTCCATGATACACTACATGCCAGTGTGACAGCACATACCCTGAGCTACTATAGGTTCATAGGTTCATAGATAGGTATTAGGCTACCGGCCCAAGGGCCTACGTAAGCCTAGCCAACAAGGTTTCCTGGCTTACGCCACCCAAGAAAGTTATTTTCCTGTGCCACTGTTGAGCAGAGACACAGAAGTGATCCCTGGGGTGTATTTCCTATTTCCCATCCACTCATCAAGATTTTTCTTGAAGAATGCTAATGAAGAACTTTGCTTGACATAGATGGGTAGCCTGTTCCAGAGTATGGGAAGTCTCTGGTACAGGAATCTATCCCTCCAGCATGTCCTGTTTATTGTGGTGACAAGGTTTAGGTCCCTAGACCATGTAGCTCGGAGGGATTGGGATTTCTTTAGGTGTAGCATGTCCAACAGCTCTGGGTTTGACATAGCTTTATATGTTAGGCAGAGATCACCTCAGAGTAGGTGATATGCTACGGAGTAAACCTGGAGTTTTTTGAGGTGGTCAGTGTAGGGCATTTGTTTGAGGCCAGTAATCCTCTTTGTGAGGTACTTTTGGGGCCTTTCTAGCTGCTGCAGATGTCTTGTGAGGTACATTCCAAAAGGGGCATTGTACTCTATAATGGGTCTTATGAGTGTCGAGTAGAGGGGAACAATTACCTCTTTTTTCCTGGATGAGAACCCTTTTATGATGAGGTGTGCCACATAGAAGGACTTTCTGACTATTGTGGCGATGTGACTATCAAAGGAGAGACTACTGTCTAACTGGGTCCCAAGGTCTCTTATCATGCATTCAGTGTTAATTATATTGCTGCCTATGTGGTACTTCATGGGTACAGAGTTTTTACCAAAGGGGATGACACTGCACTTTTTGGCATTGAGCTTGAGGCCATGGCTCTGACACCAGGCATCTGTCTCAGCGAAGCCCTTCTGTAGGATGTCCACATCATTTGGGGACTTGACTATGGCTCCTAGTTTGCAGTCATCTGCAAACTTCATTAGCTAGAGGCCTTCTGTGTTAGCCTGTACTTCAGAGAAGTAGTTAACAAACAGGAGAGGTCCCAGGACTGAACCCTGTGGTACTTCACTTGTCACTGCTTTGAGGTCAGATTTGGAGTCTGCAACTTTTGCAGTGTGGGTTCTGTCAGTGAGCCAGTTGGCAACCCATCTTGTGATGTAGGAATTTATACCTAGTTTAGAGAGTTTAGCTATAATTCCAGAATGGGGGATGGTGTCGAAAGCCTTGGCGAGGTCAAGATAGGCTGTGTGAACCACCTTACCCTCATCTACGGCTTTGGCTGACTGCCTCAAAGAAATCGATCATGTTCAGGAGGCATGATCTGCCTTCCACAAACCTGAACTGGGTGGGATCCAGAGTTTGGAGGTTACCAATGTCTTTGTTTATGAGTTCCATGATGATACGTTCCATGGCCTTGCAGACCAGGCTCATCAGGCTAATAGGTCGATAGCTCCCGGGATCAGTGGTGGTTCCCCCTTTTGTAGAGTGGGATAACTGTAGCTGTGTGCCATTCAGTGGGCACAAAGCCTGATGTGAGGCTATTATTGAACATGGTGCTTGGGAGCCAGTTCGTTCTGAAGTTCATATAAAATGCAGCCTCGGATGTTGTCCGGTCCCATGGATGCTGTGTTTTTGGCTTTAGAGAGTGCAGCTTCTACCTGCTAGTTGTGATTACAGGGACTCTGCATTCTTCCTGTATAGATATGGGCCCTTTAGGAGGTGAGGGGGGGGGGGTAAAGTTAGCACTGAACCTATCTGCCAGGATGTTGGCAATATCAGTTGGTTCTGTAATTTTCATGCCTTTGTGCTGTAACTCAGAGCAGATCTGGGTGTTGCCATCGAGATTCTTGACATAGCTATAGAATGCTTTGTGGTTGTCCTTAGAATTAGTGGTGATTTTCTTTTCGTAGCTAGCTTTGGAGGATCTTATAATGGATCTCAGCTTCTTACTGAGGCTGACCAGGGAGCTCCTCCACTCATGGGATTTTACTCTCTTTTGCAACAGTTTCTTCCTTCTGTTGTACAGTTTGTTTATGGCAGGGGACCACCAGATTGGCTTCCTTTTTTTGGAAAATAGTGTCTTGGTTCTGTTTGGGATAGCATGATCCATGCACTCGTGTAAGTGCTTATAGAGTGCATTTGTGTAGGATTCAGCAGTTGTCGCTGTATTTTCCATCTGCATGGGTGTCGTGAAGTTCACCACTTCTGTCTTAATAAGCATGAAGTTGGCTTTGGAGAAATAGTTTACTGTGGTTTTCTTAATGGGGAGGGTGGGGGTGGGATGTGGATATCAAGGGTGATAAGCTTATGGTCGGATCGGACCAATGAGGAGTTGACTTCAGGTGTGGAACACTGGTCACTCGTGTTAATAATGACTAGGTCTAGGATATTGTTGCCCCTGGTGGGGGTGTGGATAAGTTGATCCAGGGCATTGGAGTTTATGAATTCCAGAAATTGTTGAGCTAAGGAGTTGGTACACGAGTAGTTTTCCCAGTTAATGGTGGGGTAGTTGAAGTCGCCCATTATTAGGATGTTTGGTTGAACCCTAATATTTTCCAGTACATCAAGAAAAGAGTAGTGGGAATCCTGGGGCATGGTGGGGAATCTGTTGCAAGCTACAATTTGGATTGCAGTTTTGCCCAGAGTTAGTTGCACTTGTATAACCTCAAATGCATTATGCTGAGCAACTAGCCTGGAGGTGTGGGTATCCTTAATGAATATGGACACACCTCCCCCTTTGGTGTGTCGGTCCAGGTTACATGGCTGAAAAGTGTGGTATGAGTTATAGCCTGCTAGTGCAGGGGTGCTCTCTGGAGCCTTGAACCAGGTCTCAGTCACTGCACAGATATTGATGTTCTCCATTTTAAGGAGTGCCTCGAGTGAGTGCATTTTGAGATTTAGACTTCTAGCATTGAGTAGCATTACCCTCAGTTTTTGCTTGCCTGTTCCTATTATGGTGGTGAATTTGTTATTTGAACCTTGCCTAAAAAGGTGCTATAGGGGCAGCATGAGCCTTAGCCAGTATCCGGAATCCCAGGAGTGACAGGTGCAGGCCAACTGTGGCACAGCATCGTGGTCTGTTGACCATGTCATTCCAAGCAGGCAGATACTGGATCCCATTAGAATAAAACCAGAAGCTTAGCCAAATGTTGAAGTCAGCCATTTTGTCCTTGTACTGCAGTATCATTCTGGGCAATGGCAGAATGCTACTCAGGGATAGGGTCATACCTGCTTGGCCTACAAGATCGGAGAGCTCTTCCATGTCTCTTTTCATGTAGTCCAGGGAGGTACGACTCAGGTCATTCACACCAACATGGACAATGGCAGAGTCATATTTGTACTTATTGTGGAGTGACCTGAGTGTGTGGGTTATGTGGCGGATCCTGGCACCTGACAGGCAGCTGACAGTAACCTTCTCCTTGTTTAGCCTGGTGAGTGGGACATCAGTGTGCCTGAGTATAGAGTCACCTATGACTAGTGTGTTGGGTACATTTTTTGCCTTATTGACTGTGGATGAGTGGCACACTGATTCTGTGGGCTATGTGTCATTTGGGTTGGGTTGGGGGATGGAGGTTGCTTGCGTTTCTGCATTGGAGGTTTCTGTTGCTTAGACAGATTATTATTGAGAGCCTCTGTGAATGTTTTTGTGTTACTATGTGTGGATTTTGGTGGTGTAGATTTAGTGAGACTATGTGATGATTGTGGTGTGGTGCAAACGTTTACCTTCTCCTTATGACTGTCAAGTTCAGTCTTGGTTGGAGAGAGCTTTGCCTCCAGTTTGGCTAGATAAGTGCATCTGTCACAGGTTGTAGCGTTGGGTGGCAGGAGGAGAGGGTTGTCTGTGTGCATGAGGTGGGTTTGCGCTGGTTTGCGTGAAGCTAACATTCACATGGATGGCAGTGCTGTACAGGCCTCATATACATCTGTGTCCCACACATGACACTAACACCCCTTGCTACTGTAATGACAGCACATAGGCGCATGTATTCTACATGGCATTACACACACTTTTTACAGATGTCATTACCCTGTTATGTTATCAGACTGGGTGGTGTGAACTGGTTACCAGGGCTAAGCCATGCTTAGCAAGTATCAGCATTGCTGCAATATAACAGCTGAGCTGATTTGCACACTGGTAAGCAAAGCCTACACTGTGTAAGCGCCCATACGTTTACCCATAGCTTAGCACCGCTTAGCTTCACGCAAACCCATGCAAACCCGCTTAAAGCTGCTCAAAACTGCCTTAACCATTCTGTATCTAACAGCCCTTATTCTGCCCAGCAACAAAATGAACAGCCCTTGCAGATATTGAACCCAGGACCCTGTACACTATTGTCACAACACTTAACCACTATGCCATGACCACTGTGAAGACAGCTGGTGTTTTACCAATATATTTATCAATGCACATATTGAGTAGTATTGAACAATTGCCTTTACTTCCACAATTGTGTAGTACTTGTTATTAATATGATTGTTGCATCATGTATGTTGTTTTATCATAATGTACACATAGCAGATACATATGGTGAGATACATCTGGGAGGGTATACACAATCGTGAGATTTACACATGACAGGACTATGGATACATACATATAATAGGTTGATATATGTCTACATGTACATACACATGTATGATCATACAAATATCTGTATACACATCTATATAGTGCAACATATATATGGTCATGTGTACATCTCTTCATATGTACACACACACACATATATATATATATATATATATATATATATATATATATATATGTATATATTGCTATATATGTATGCACATCCTATGTGTACAGATATGCCTATTTATGTGGGTATATATGTAGATATCTATAACTATATATGCATACATAACTATTCTGATATACCTATTTCTGTCAATATATATGTAGATATCCATACATATATGTGCAAATGTATCTTTATCTGTATATGTGTAGACATATATTGCTCTGTATATGTATATATCTGAGTGTTTATATGTATGTATATGTACATATACATATCCATCTATGTATGTTGATATGTATATGTGTATATATCTATATAGATATATGGATAATTATATATACATATATGTTCACCATATGTCCTGAACATGGAGTGGAGCCCTACCTCAACCCCAATAGTCCTATCCTCATAGTGCAAGGGGATGTCAGGTATGTTTTGTAGTTATATTTGTAGACTATTGCTACTGTAATAGGGATTTTCTTCACAGACATGTTGTGTGTGGGAGTTCACATCTGCTTTTAACATGTGTACCATTGGTTACTGACAGACATACTAAGAACATCATAGTACAGTACCACTACTAGCACAGTAATGCTCCTGTGGACTACAGCAGAGATATGGCCAATATATGTGGACAGTCTGACACACTCTAGTCAGTCCAGAGGTATACACAGATCCCTCTTAGTTCAAGACATGTGGGCCAAGCCTGACAATGTAGATGTTAACAGCCATTTAGATGGATATATCACATAAATACTGGTATATATTTGCCCCCATAGATTATGCATTCACATACCCCTTTCTGTCCTGACACATAATAACCGCTGGTACAGAGGTGCCATGGCCACATACTACCCGCTAGTTAGTAACATACATCTGTACAGCATCCCACTGCTTTGTCTGACATATATGACTGTTATGGTGGCCCAGCAGCAGTACATCTGGCAAGTATCTGGACATAATATCTCACTGAGTAAGTACACTAAGCTGTTAGGCATGTAACAAAACACTGTGCAGGCTACAGGCAGACTGCCACAACACTGGTCTACATTTTCTATAGGGGAATACACATGTACCTGCATATATAGCTGGCTCTACAGGCATGTCACAGCACAGAGTAAGAGACACCTGTGTGAAAGTGCATAACCACAACCAATGTGAACACAGCCATATATGGTAAGTTAGCATAATATTACAGTATATTGACTACCTGATACACATCATCCTCATATGTGCCACTCACACACTAACTCTACATATACTGGGCCGCTACACAGTGTGGTTTGATGCCTGTCTGTGGTATGGGACATGTGTGTGTGTTTGGCCCTACAAACATGTAAGCCGATAGGGTAACATACAGTGAAGCAGCATGTAACATCATATAGAACATGAGCAAGAACAATGACATCTACCACAGTCTGTACACAGGCCAAGGTACATATTCACAATACACACACTGTCAACAATTATCATAAATACACAGACTTCAGTACTGTGTACACAACCACAGAATGCCCAAGTTATGTCCTCAAATATAACTCCTACCATACATAACATGTGTAGCAGTCTGATATCTCACTGGCTTGTTATCAGATATGATGTCGATAAATATGGTGTACAGAACACATGCACCTCTTATTGCATGACATATGTACAAAGGTTGACAGAGTTGTGGCTGGAGGCACAAACACAGGGTCAATATTGACATGTTGCTGTGATAACCTCATACATTTACTGTTGTAACAGGGTTTGTTGCAACATATGTCCTATGAGGGACATGAAGTGAGTAACTCTCACGGCTGTCACCATGTACTGACTGAAATCCTCACACTATGCTTCTGCAGTTAACAGATAGGTGCTCTGTGGGTAACACAAGAAACCTAAGGCACCACACACTGCCCAGTCTGCAGATGACCCTACAGATGGGGGATTCCTCATAAACATAGCACTGACATGACAGGTATTAAAACATGTAGGACAGCCATTGCCACACACACCCTGCAAAACAAACATTACTCCAAATGCAGTATAGCACTTACAGTCTGTAGTCAGGTCAGGTACATCACCCTCCTGTGTGTTGGCCTGTTTCCGCAGTGTATGTTGTTAGAGGTAAATCCTCAATCCATCTGAGATGCTGTTTGCCAAACAACAGATCTAGGTCCTGCTCACAGTGAATGAAAAGGCCAACACCAACATGATGTTCCTAGATATTGGAGTGTGTTTCCATGCAATTGGCTATGGGAATGTTACCACAGCTGTTCCACATGCAATCAGCTAGAGGAGGGCTGCAATTCATGCAGAGGCCATGAGCTGATCTTGAGCATTACTTACAGTACACATGCTGCTTTCTAAGCAAAGTAGGAGTAAGTCTCCACATACATCAGAGAGGGAGTGAGAGAGACAGACAGAGGCAAAGATAAGTCAGAGAGGGGTGGGAGAGTAAAACTTAAGCATGCTTGTATCACACATCTACCAGTACAGGATATAAAACCCCTGACTGGCTATGTATTGCTATCACATGTTTATGCAGTTATTGGATGCACCACATAGGTTACATGCTGAGGAGCCCTCTAAACATATATGTGATGGTGAGTGACATCTGCAACAGTGATATGATAGCTATACAGTAGTTGTAGTACATGTGCCTGTCCACATTAACACTTGTCATCGTCTACACAGCCACACTCTCTCAGGGACCCACACACATTGACACACTTAGCAGGGTCAGGAATACAACTCATCACTAGTTAGATTGCCACAATACAGTACTGTGTAGGTATCACATGCACCACAGGGCTTATCCGGAGGTTATATGGGCAAAGGGTATGTGGAGGCATCTGACATCAGACAGCATGCTTCAGTATTCCAATGGGGGTTGTAGTGAGTGTGAATGTGATCATAGGCATCATACACCACACACACAGACACAGGGTGCCAGTACTGACATGTATGGGTGCATTGTTCATGGGTGTGTAGTGGTCAACTGTGCCAGATGGCTATACAAGGCTAGGTGATGGGTATACCTTGGCATCAGTCCACATGACAATGGTCTGCAGTGTGTCTCAGGGGTGTAGTGTCTGGATTGGCCCACACAGTTGGGTATTGTAGTCACCATCCAGTCACATGGGTAACTGTTGTGTGTGGCCATTGCTGTGCATTGCTTGCCATGTATGTGTTCCTTATTCTATGACATTGACAGTGTCTGGGATAGGCACACATCTGACATGCATGTACAGTGACATGTGGAAATGTACCTGGCCGATGCTGTGTAAACAGATTGTTATCATCAGATATGCCAGTCCTGGCCTCATGTGGTGGGAACTGTTAATGGACAGCAGGTTGACCCTGCCCCTACATTGATGGCACAATACAGGTATTCCCTGGTGTCAATGGCATCTGTCCATACAGGGCATGTGTTTACGGCATGGTATGTCCTTTGTGGGTCACATTTAATGGCACCACAGGTGTTGCAGGTGTCCAATGGGGAACATAGGGAAGGTGCACTGTCTGCATGTACGTGCCTACTGGACTGATGGACAGGGTGATGTGCCCTCTGTAGCCCACTGCAATCACACCATGGTTAGTATCAGTGGGCAATATGCAGGGTACTACCAACATAGCGATTGTTGCCTAGGCAAGTGTGTGTGTATGAGACATGGGTTGAGAGTGTTCTCTGAGTAATACAAGGGTTGATGACTTTGTTCACTAGGCCTTGATGTCACGTGTAGGGGTATGGATTTGCACCCTGGCCTCTTGTCTAGTTCACATCTGTTATCCCTGCAAGGTGGACATTGTGACATATACTAGGACCACTATATATGAAATTTGCAAAACCTGCTCCACAATGAGTCCAGTTGTTACACACTCACAGCCACCTCCACCCAGAATACGAATGACAAACACAGATACACACCTGCCATGTCTGGGATTAGAACTCCTACCTAACTAGTTTATCACACTACAGTGGTACACAGTTATAGGACGTGCCACAGAGTTACTGGTCTGCTCCCCAAAGGTGTATTTCACAGTGAATGACAGCAGGCTTGCCAAAGTAGGGCATTTGAATTGAAGTGAGTGTGAGTAGCCTAAAAAGCATTGCTCCCTACACAGACATAGAAACACACACATCCACACCTGCCATGTGTGAGAATAGAACCTCTACCAGAGTTCTATATCACACTACAGAATTACACTGTTATAGGATCCACCATGGAGATTACTGGAGCACTTCCCTAAAGGTGTATTTCACAATGAATGACAGCAGGCTTGCAAAGTAGGACATTTGATTTGTAGTGAGCATGAGTAGCCTAAAAAGCAGTGCTCCATACACAGAGACACACATACCGTTGCCATTTCTGTGATTAGAACTCCTACCTAACTAGTTTATCACACTACAGCAGTATGTAGTTATAGGACGCGCCATGAAGATTACTGGGTTACTCCTTCCCAAAGGTGTATTTCACAGTGAATGACATCAGTAGCCTTGTCAAAGTAGGGCATTTAAATAGTAGTGAATGTGACTAGCCTAAAAAGCATTGCTCTCTACACAGACAGTGACACACACACACACACACACACGCACACACACACACACACACACACACACACACACACAGTTGCCATGTCTGGGATTAGAACTCCTACCTAACTAGTTTATCATACTACAGCAGTACGCAGTTATAGGATGCACGACAGAGATTACTAGTCTACACCTTTCCCAAAGGTGTATTTCACAGTGACTGACATCAGCAGCCTTGCCAAAGTATGGCATTTGATTTGTAGTGAGTGTGACTAGCCTAAAAAGCATTGCTGTCTACACAGGCAGAGACACATACCCACACATTTGCCAAGTCTAGGATTAGAACTCCTACCTAGCTAGTTTATCACACTATAGCAGTATGCAGTTATATGATGCATCATGGAGATTACTGGACAGCAGCTTTTCCAAAGGTGTATTTCAAAGTGGATGACCTCTGCAGGTTTGTCATAGTAGGGCTATGGGGAGGGCAGTGTGTGTGCATGGGCAATAACCCATTCATCTAGAGGTTGACACACCACATGCGGGCACATTCAGGGTTATATTCCACAGGTACTTGTATACAGCTGCTAGATGACTACATCCTTGTACAATCATGTTGCACAGCTAGCACTTGCAACAAATAGTCTACAATGCTGATGGATGCTGGTGGCTAATGTCTACAGTGAGTGACATTTACATCTCATGTGGTTGTAGCCATTTGGCTGTATGATGGGTGGGACAGGCCTCATAATGGATGGCTCCTTGTCACAGTCACTCTCTTCCACACATCTATGTATGTCTACTTTTGGTTTGTCCTTGGATGTATGTCTGTATTCCTATCCACTGTGTGTGCAAAGCACGACTGGTGCATACTGAGGAGGGTATGCACTAACATCTGCAACTGCCAGATATGTATGGTCCACTGTTGTTTGCAGACATGGGCTTCATTTGTTTAAGTGTGTGAGCATGCCCAGTATGACCTTTCAGTATGCTGTTGTCTGACATTGCCTTCATTCCTCTAAGTGTCTGAGCATGCCCAGTATGCCCTTCTGTATTGAATGTATGGATCGATTCCAGGTAGTTTGTACTCCAGTGCAGACCTTTGTGTTGTACACCTACAGGTAGCAAACTGTTTCTGCAGGGTATCCATTGATCATTTGGCGATATGGTGACAAACTGTGCAGAGGATAGTGTATACTGTAGGTGATTGTGTCTGTGCTGCTTCAGCTACATGGTACTGCTGTTAGCAGAGGTATTCAGACATGTGTACTGTTATACACTGTGATGTTTTCTGTCTTCATGTATTGTCAGGTGGACATTCTTACTCACAGTGATGTCTTGGGGGACAAGGTTGACTGCAGCTGTGTCTGGTATTGTGGCAGACACCGACATATTCATGGTAAGTTATGCTATTCTGGAGGGGGAGCTGAAGACACTTGCTGCTGGGTCTGTGTATCTGGTTCAGCACCTTGGTACAGTGCTGGCAGAGGATCCTATACTTGTACATCCATCGACATGACAGTATGGCTTTATCTTGCTGTGGCAATACCTCATAGCTGTGCAGATTTGCACAAGTTACCCAGAGGCAGGGGCCATGAATCAGGACATTACTTCTACTGTGGTGTACGGGCAGGTATGTAGCCACCAATTTATGTGTTTGCAGCAAGGGATAGTGTGTGCACACAGCTTTGTGTTGGACCTTGCACATTCCATGCTGCCCATGCTCCCACCCCCCTCTGTTATTCTATCCTCTTCCATACATTATGCATACATTCTCTGATACTTTCCCTATGGTTATCACCCAATCACAGTTGTGTTTTGGTGTTGGTCCACAGTTCATGCAGTGGAACATGGTGGAAATGTTACTGTGGTTTGTCCACATGGCCTTGCATATGGCTTATGTGGAGTGTGTTATGTTGTTATTTGGGTGTCCATGACATAACATGCATTGGCAGTACGTTTGAGACACAGGCCTTTGGCAGAGGCCTGTGGGCCATTTGGTGTTGATGTAGGCCAGATGTGGTGGGCCGTTACATTCATCAGTCCTACAGTCTCAGACCACCATATAGTATATTCCACTGGGGTGACAAGGTAGGTGTGCTAGGTGTCCATGCCAGTACCTTCTATCAGTCTTGATCAGGTGGTGTGGATGCTGGCAGGGTGCTACCTACAGCTAGCGACACACCTGCATGGGACACCTGCACTACATGCTGCATTTTTTGCTATTGCCATGTACAGGTGGGGTCATATTGTACCCATTCCCCACAGCAGGGATACGACCAGAGAGGTACCTGTGGGTGGTGTTTGGGTGACCTGGGTACATGTGTGCTATGGACACTGCTTGCATCTGACACACAGATATGCATGGGGCAATCCAGTTATGCTGGCATGTGCAGGTACATCAGCTGTTTCCCAATACATCAGTCCTACCTCCTTTGTGATCTGCAAATATTTGGGCAGACAACACCCGTATCCCCAACTACAGGACCAGATAATGTGATGCATACCTGTGTGTACAATATCAAGGGTGCGTCCATTTCACAGTTACACAATATATACTGTATGTCTGGAATACTTTCCCCTGTGTACTGTTTGTATATCTAGCCCAACAGCCATGCCATGTCAGTCTTTCAGATGGTGACACATATTACCACCATACATTTACAATGGCTTACTGCTAGCATGTGCTCTGGTGGGAATTGTCTTTGGCACTGCAGTTGTGAGGACTTGGCCCTGTCATCAGCAGTAGTAGGCAATGGCCACCAGGTCATACCTCAACATGCATACATACAGACAACTCTCACACAATATGAAACACACACCAACCTAACACACACATACCTGCATATTGTGCAAATGCTACAATCTATCCTGCTGCCTTTGCCACCTCTGGGCATCTGTGCTACACTGGTATTATACCTACACATACATGTTACTACATGTCTACATAGGGTTGTGGGGGGATACACCTGACTGTTTCTACATTTCTACACAGAATTGGGGGGGCACACCTGACTGTCTCTACATTTCTACACAGGATTGGGGGGCACACTTGACTGTTACTACATTTCTACATAGGATGGGGGGGCACACCTGACTGTTTCTACATTTCTGTCCAGAAATGGGGGGGCACACCTGACTATTTCTACATTTCTACACACGATTGGGGGGGCACACCTGGCTGTTTCTACATTTCTACACAGGATTTGGGGGGCACACCTGACTGTTTCTACATTTCTACATATGATGGGGGGCACACCTGACACTTGTACACATTTGCTATGACTGTACTGGTATGTCAGGTACTCCATTTCATTCTGTATTCTAACCTATCATGCTGACTAGAGGCATATCAGTGTACTACAGGTCTTAGGTTTGACTGACCTACATATTAGTTTTTGACTTTCTACCTTTCAGAACTAACATCCCACTGCCTGGTCTGATGTAGTCTGTCTGTGTAGGCCTGGGGGGTGATTACCCATAGGCATCATTCAGAGGCCATAGCACAGCCTTTGTTTGTGTTTGTCTACACCTGTCCTGCTGGCTGAGACTGTCGTTGGTTATGTGAACCTCCCTGACTGGCATGTGTGAGTCATATGGACATACATGTGGCCCAATACATTGCCTGCAGTGGGTTTTGTCACCCTGTGTAGTACTGGCTACTATGGTGACACCTGTATTTGTTACAGATCTCATGGTGCCACTATAGGTGTCTACTATCTGCTGGCATCCTATTCAGCCACCCGATTCCCTTGCATGCTCACATCCATACCATAGATATAAGTGAATACACATACTACTCCAATCAGCAATCGGTAATGGGAGTGACTTTCCTTGTGGCTGTGCCAGTATTGAGGATGGTGCTGAGGGCTGCCCATGTCGGATGCGCATAGTACATTCCCTATACTTGGTTGAGCACAGGTAGTGTCATGTTTGGCATCCTTTTTACTGTATCTGTCAGAGAAAGGTGTCATTCCCTGGGTCCCTACAGTGTAAGTGTATGTGCTATGCGTTGCCTCTTTGCCAAGGCCATGGCATACTGGGCATGCCTACATCTGCCTACTGAGGCAGGCTCAGGTTGTTCCTCCTCTGAGTCACTCTGTGCCTGTGCAGGCCTTGGCATTGGTGGGGGGGCTGTGTGGCCCTGCCCCGTGCTGTTCCTGCTGCAGCTGTTTCCGCAGGATCATATTGTGTATCATGGCACATATGATGACAATATGGGTACATGTAGCTGGTGAGTACAGCAAGGCTCCATCGGATGTGTCCAGGCACCAGAACCATGACTTGAGCATCCCAAACACATGCTCTATTATGATTCTGGTTTGTGCATGTGCCTCATTATGGCGTTCTTGTTCAGGTGTGTGTGCATTTCTGATGGGTGTAATCAGCCACAGCTCCAGTGCATAACCAGCATCCCCCACTAGGTGACCGTAAGGGATGTCCCTATTGGCAAATCTCTGGTACAGCTGCATCAGATGCCAGATGTGGGAATCGTGATAGCTTCCAGGGTAGCTAGCACACACATTCATTATAATGCCCTGGGCATCACACATGACCTGGCAGTTGATGGAGGGGAAGCCCTTGCGGGTGATGTAGACCCAACCCCACTCACTGGGTGGTACTTTGATGTGTATGTGCATGCAGTCTATTGCACCCACCACTTCAGGGTATTCTGCTATTTTGTGGAAGAGATGCATATTGCTGGCCAACACCTCACGGGTGTTGAGGAAATATACGTGCTCACCGGCATGTGCTGACATGGCATCAAGGAACTGGTGGAATACTCTGGATGCTTATGCCTGTGAGATCTCCATGATATCCCCAGTTGGGCTTTGGGAGGTACCTGTGGCCTACACATACCTTGGTATCCACTGGGATGGGTTCCCCTTTGTTAGTTCTGTGTGTCAGGTGTGGTCAGCACAGCTCAACAATTTGCTGTAGGAGGTCCCTGTCCACCCTATAGTGCTCCACTATCTACAGCTCATGTAGCCCCTGGTAGGTTACCCTGGGTCTGTACACTCTTCCCCATCTCCTCACTGTAGGTTGTTTGACAGCATTTTCATCCTCACCACCCTCAGCCTCTTCCACATGTTGTTGTATGATAGCTGCTGCAGCCCATATCATTTTGTTGTTTTGCTTGTTAAAAGTTCCCCGCTTGTATACACCGGTGATGTAGAGTATGGGAAAAACCAGAGGGAAAGGTGTTTGCATAGTTTATAGTAGTTTTCTGTGCTGGGCTGGTCTGCTGCCTGTGTAATTGGCTAATTCTGATACATTTCACCTGTCTGCTATGCTAGTTCTCCTAGATAACCTTCCTACTGCTGTTTTCCCTTCCCTTTGCCTTCCTGTTTGAGCCCGGGGATGCACCACACAGAGTACTGAAATGTGCACAGAGCTGCTATTTCCTGGTTTATTTATTTTTTTCCTTTAAAACCCGGTGCGTGGTGCACACCCCACTTAGGCAATGTAAAGAGTGCTAAAAAGCCTCAGACACACCCCCTTGCTTAGCTCTGCTAAGCTAGGAGCAAGCTTGAGCCACAGGGCTCCAATCTGCTTACAGTATGCCTGACACACACACACTATGATGTCAGCTAACTCCTAGGCTTGCACCAAGCTATTCCTGCTCTTACACTGTTGGGTGCTAACTAGCATGCAGGGTGAATCTGGGATTCAGTATCATTCCTCTCATTTGCATAGGATTGGCTGCTAATGCATAGTTACATGTCCCACACTGAGTCTCCATCCTTAGCAATCACTATTCACTGGCCATGTTGTCTTCTGCCTGCCACTGAGTATAATGGCAAATTAGTGATTTTGGTTAGAATGCTTATTTTATGTTTTTTTTATTTTCCCCCTGATCCCGTTTGCACCCCACTGCCCTATGCTTAAACAGCCGAGATCGGCTAAAAAAAATGAAAGTTGATTTTTTTATTTTTGCAAGTGTTTTCCATGCCAATGGCATTTTAGTTGGCAATTGGCATGCTTTCTACATGATATCTACCCTTTATTAGGCGCTGTCACGGCTCCATTTTGGAAGTTGCAGAAATGTACTCGGTTACTAACCGAGTACATTTCTACAAATTACACTAGTCCCGCATGGCCGGTTTCCAGCTTCCTGGATCGCAAATTCACCTCATTTGCATGGATTTCTCCTGCAAATGGGGTAATTTGCATACAAGGACTGAGTCCATGCAGGACTAGTACAGGAGCACTCGTGCACGCCCCCTACAGGTTATTCCTGGATCGCACAGCAGACATATTGACTGCTGGAGCTCCTGCACTAGTTTTGAATGCTGTGCAGGGCTTGCAGAATCCGGAGGTAAGAACCAATGTAAATGTTTATGTTAATATTGTTCAGTAGTGGTGTATCTTATATACAAATGGACGCATTGTGAAGACAATAGAAATTTTTTCTCACATCAGAAAAGTGAGCAGCTTGGAGATGACAGACTAGCATCAGACTAGAAGACAGAGATACAGAGAATCAGAGTGGAAGAAAGGGAGAGGGAAACTAAGACAAACTATAAGATAAACACTGCCCGAAACCTGACAAACAACACATATCTATTAGATTTTCATATCTGTATAATATTACTTGCCCTTAATTTACTTATCTGACTATTAAAATGTATATTAAAATTTTATAATTGTAGACTGATTAATGGTTAAGCCTGTGGAAATTTTCTATCTTTTTATACAGTAAAGAAAATTAAAAGATACTCAGGAGACCTTCCTAATATTAATGGTTTAAGATTCCTTTGCTTTTATTAAAAATGGAGAAGGCGACAAATGACCAAACAGCTGCACAACACTGCGAAACAAGTCCAAACCACTCAGGAACTAGAAAATTATTGCAAACGTATTTTATTAAGACCGTTTTCGCTTCTCAAAACAAGAAGCTTCTTCAGACACAATAAAAGGCGCCAAAGTGGCTTTTTAAATACAGCAGCTTTTGTTTTCGTGATGTCATATCCTTGACAACCGATATGTTCAACAATACACCTTTTAGTATACAAATATACTGATTAATGGTTAAGCCTGTGGAAATTTTCTATCTTTTTATACAGTAAAGAAAATTAAAAGATACTCAGGAGACCTTCCTAATATTAATGGTTTAAGATTCCTTTGCTTTTATTAAAAATGCTAAGGAGTGCTTACAATAAACACAGACTTGGAGAATTTTTCTTCAGGTAGACTGCAACTATTAGAGGTATAACAGGGAAGAAAGAGTTAATTGGGAACATATTTTCTGGCAGTGTAGTGAGTTGGTGGATTTTAAGGATTCCCTGTGGGATGCACAGTGGAGATGCTAGGTGGGCAGATTGCTCTGACTAGGGAGATGATTTTTCTGAGCTATGATACAAAATCGAAATTGCCTAGACATGATAAGACCTTGCTGTGTCTAATTATGGTGGCTGCCAAAAAAGCAATTGCTAGAAAATGGAAATCAAAATCTAAACCACCTATATTAGAAGTAGTGAATATACTAACAGAGAAAAAACAACTGGAATTGAGATCTTTAGATGAGGATAGGAGCAAATCAAATAGGAAAAAAATGGAAATTGTGGGAACAATACATACAAGGGAGGAATGATGTTTAAAAGAAGGCAGGACTTAAATGAGCTATGTAATAACTGACTAAAATGATTGGGTAGATTATAAGTGATTATACATGTTTCCAACTGGGAGCGTTTCAGTATGGTTTGTAATGTAAAATGCTTGCAATTAGTATTGTGCCGGTGTGGTTTGTTTTCATTTATATAAATGTATGATTGCCTATGTTGTAAGTGATGTTTTAATAAAGATGTTTGTTATTTGAAAAACAAGGGCAGGAACTGGATAATTTATATAATGTAGCTTAGATTATATGATATATAGCAATATATGTGAAGTATAATGTTTGTAAACATGAACTTATCAGTACAGTTGAATTACTTTTATAGAAATATAAATCTGCTTATGTCACAAGTAATAATTCAATAAAGGTGGTTAAAAAAATGACTATATTTACATTAAGTGACATATCACACCTAACTCCCTGTCGGAAGACGACACTGATACTATAAGTTCAAATACTTCAAAACGAAATCTGCGCATCAAGCAAAAATAATTCTGAAGATGGCTGTTATACTTCTTAATCATTTTTGCAGGGTGGTGAGCCCCATGTAGTCCTGGGAGGCTGTGCCCCTCTCACACACCCCTGCTGCTTACATACTAATTCTGAGATTGCTGTATATCAGAGTGGAAGGAATATCTTAGCCTCAGCCATGGACATATATCACCACATTTGCCCTTGCAGTTGCAGTATTACAGGCATCACAAATGCAGTCATTAGAGCTCAGCAGTCAACTACCAGACCCAATCTAGGTGAATCCTACACTTATAACTCCACAGCAAGTGTTTATGTATTTATCCTTTGTTGAAGAAGTTAGTTCCGCTAGGTTAGTGTCCTTCTTTCAAGACAGACCTAAAGTGGTATTTATATTACTAGGGAAAGTTTGGCCAGGGCATCGGGGAGCTTCCCCTATTCTTTTCGATAGGTTCCATGGGATATTTTACATTTACCTGAGCTACCACCAACTCAGACAGATAGGACCTTGGTTTAATTTGCAGTCATTGTTAACTAATTGGTCAGCTGAGAGTGAAAAATCCTTAAATGGACTGTTCTAAACATACTGCTACATCTAGGTCATCTATGATAAAATATATTCTGCATCATAAGATGTATTTTAGTTGTTAAGGTTGAAGGAGAGGGAGAAATATTTGGAGTTCACCCAAGGTAAAGTATATAGTACTGACTCTTAAAACCCTTTTTTGTCAGCTCCAGTAGTATACAAGTTAATTATTTCTACATTTGTTTTGTTACAGATACAATTTTCTGTCAGATTCATTTTTGTCGAAAAGAGATTGTAATTAAATCGCACCTATTTTTCTTCGGATGAGTAATTGCAGTTTGCTTCTTATAGGCAAGTATTTTTTCTCATTTTCTCATTTTGCTTAATTTATTTAGACAAATGGTGCCACATTTATTTAGCTCTGTCGAATCGTGGACACTCTTGGATGTAAGAGATTAAACAGAACTGTTTAAAGGATTAATCAAATGTCCATGCTTTTTAAATGGCTGTGGCAAATATGTGCTGGAAAGACTTTGACTCATTTTTCTGACCAGTCAAAAAATTAGACTGTTTCACATTAAAGTAGTATTAGAATAAATGTGTCATACTAGAAAACCGTCTTTAAAAAAGATTCTTCCAGTGAATCTATTATTTGCATATTTGAAAATATAACATTTAAATATCTATGATGTTCTGATTTTTTTTACTTGGCACCTTTGTTGAGTCACTTATATCTCATTTTTTATAGGAACAAATTACCACAACCATCTGCTTCCATGGGCACTTGGCTCATATAACTCTCTTGGTCTTTTAAACATACCATATTTTAAAAGCCAACATATAAAAAAGCCAGACTTATTTAGCTATAAAACCTGCACACAGCAGTAGAGTAAAATCGTTGGTTGACTAATTGCTGAAGCATGCTGTAGTTCATCTGTTTACAATAATAGAAACGTTAATGGCTTTACCTAATGCCATGGCATTACCTGATTCAGCTGACAGCTTGATGACTTGATTACAGGGCAGATGATTTACTTCGCACCACAGTTAGGTCTGTTATGATATGCCTCTTCTTGACCCACTTATCATCTTCAATGAGGAGGTGTTTTATACTAAGCTTTCTTTGCCTCTTTCTGCATAAGAGGACAAAGAAAAAGATATAAGATATTTTAGGATGATAATTAGCAGTTTTGTACCATATCAACAGTTAGCACATGGCAGCTGTTAGACTCTGTCCAGCCTACTAGTAGTTTTGAGTTTCCCATAAAGTTAGTCACATTCTATACTATTCCACCTGCCAGTTGACCTCTCCTATTCTCCAAAAGCTGCTAACAACAACAAGAAATACAAAATACTAATGCTGTTTACCTAACTTTTCTGTAGTCAACAGATCTGCCCTAGACCTATATGTGTGGTTCACAGGGCAACATGAAAGGAAAAACAAAATATGAAAAAATGTTCTGTTATACTCCATAAACCACTGTTACACTGCAGCACTGTTGATTACATCAATAAAACATTAGAAACAGAGCAGTTTTCTTAGGGAAACATTTATTGACTTTATTTGTTTGCTGTCTGTCTGTTTGTTTCATATCTGTTAACTGAATAAGTAGACTGGACTGAAAACCCTTTTCAGTGATGACCAGAGCCAATGGCAAAGGAAAGAAATATTACAGTGACAAAAAATTAAACATAAACTTGGTTGAATGCTGCAGTTGTGAGTTTTATTAGTCAGACGTCAGTTCTGCAGATGGTATGATAGTTATTCTTCTCCAAATTAGCTGTAGTCAAGGGTATGTCTAATTAATAAGGAAGCAGGGGGATAGAGATTAGCCCCAGAAAAAAAAAGAAATCTTGTCACAAAAAGTTGTTTTGATTCATTCTGTATAATTAATCTTGGAAAGGTATACCTTGAAATTCTGTACTGTGACCTACCTCACAAGTTCTGTTTGGAACAAATCACAAAGTCCATACTTTCATTTGAATCCGTAGTTCATTTTAAGATGTTTTAAACTCTGAATGGATTGGCAAAGTAGGTACATCCAGGAGCGGCCTTAAGTCAGCTTGTGCCCTAGCAGGCAAAGGCCCCATGTGCCCCCATCAGTGCCCCAGTGCCCCAGGCTGTCTGCCCTACTCAGGCCAAAAACTGGAAAAGCACCCCTGCTAGATTGGCGCCCTAGGCGGCTGCCTAGTTGGCCTATGCCTAAGGCCGGCTATGGGTACTTGCTAAATTTATCATATTCCATTAATTCTAATGTAATTCTAAGTTACATTAATTATATACCTATAACCAACTGCCATTGTCTGTGTGATAAATAAAAAGTTCATGCCATTTCCACTTAATTAAAATGAAATAAGTAGATTTTCTAGGTTTAGCAAACTAACAACAGTAGACATATAGGGCTGAACACAATGTACTCTGTAAGCAATTAGTTGTGCATTTTTTTAAATCCAATTTCATGACAGAAGTATATTATCAGAAACATACAAGCTTCATTCAAAATATTTTTTAATTGCTTCCCTTCTGTTTCCTTATCTCTGGCCACCTTAACCCCTCTCCCCCATCTTTTGTTGTGCCTCCTACTGCCCCCAGACTATCTCTGTTTTATAGCAGGGACTGGTAAGGAATCTAAGGGCTTGTTGGGGAATCATGCCACTGACTAACTCCACAGAGGAATTTCTTTATTTATGACCTATCCCTTTTTATCCCCTCCCTCTCCCCTCCTTGCATTTGCCTTTTACATCCAAGAAATAATCCTCTCTATGAACCATGCCTCCCTACAGGGAACACCAAGATGAACACTCCACCCTAGAATGTGCATGCCTATCCCTCCCTGCCACAGCCTTTAACACCAGAGCAACCAAGTGAATTTATTTGCCTGGACTGTAGTAATGTCTTTACCTACTGTGTAACAGTACTGGCCAGCTTCAGTCAAAATAATTTAAATTAAACACCTGGTCATCCAATGCCTGTGTGAAAAATTCCAAAGCCTATTTTGACTAGATGAAAGTGTTTGCTTGTCTACACATCCCCATCTGGGTGATTGTGTAACTGGTGTCTGTCAATTATTATTCATTCATTCATTCTTTCATTCATTCATTATTTATTTATTTGTAGTTGTTTATTGGGAATATCCAGCTGAAAATATTGACCCTTTTTTTGGCCTGGGGAAAAAAGCTCTATTATGCAGTAATTAAATTTATAAGTAACACAGAATACATTTAGGAAAAACTATTATGAAGAGCATTAATATGCAATTAGGTACATATGAAATATAGGCAACAATACAGCACAAGTCTTGTACATGTAGTGTAATTTGGGATTACTTTAAAGCATGTTACAGTAGTTATGAGGTTATGTTAAGCCAGTACACTGGAGCATTGAAAATGACATAAAATTTGTTACTGTTAGCATTGTAACAAACAGCATTAGTAAACTGAAAATAAGAAGTTGGTCATCTCTAAGTGATGTAAGTCAGTTTCAATAGTTATTGTGCCAAACAGCATTTGAATGTTTACTTAAGAAGAGAGTGAAGAAAAAGCAGACCATTATAAAACAGGCTTAATCAAAGGTTGTACAGGGGAAGGGGTGTAGTTGAGAAACTGAGAACATCCTTTGCATAAATGAGGTCATGGGTTTCATTCCCCAGCATCTTTTTATTAGTCAGAGACAGCAGAGTGGTGCAGTGGAAGTGTGATGGACCCATAACCCAGAGGTCAATGGATTGAAACCATCTTCTGCTATGTAAAGGGGAAAGTGTTTTAACAGGGGTCAGGTTTTGCTGTTTGGGGCTGACATAATGGGTAAGGTGTTTACCTTACAGACACACGGTGCAAGGTTTAATCCCCAGCCTCCAAGAGCATTTAGCTTAGTACTGACCCATGAACATGGCTATAAGTCCATAAGGTACTACTTCAAGTGAGATTTAAATGGCACAAGTTATATGTCAGTGCATCAGAGAGAGGAAGGAATGGATTCCAAACTTTATTAAGATGCAGCTTGTTCAAAGTTTCTCCAGCAGTTAACAACATCATCATCACCCCCCCTTTTTCCAATTTACTACATGGGGTTGGGGTGTTGTGTCAGTTGTCACCATCTTGCTTATTCAGTGCCACTCTCGTACCTTCTTCAACACATATGCCAGACTGTCACAGGTCTTGACAGGGAGCATAATGGTTAAGGTCTTTGAGTCTCATGCAAAGACACAAGATTCAGTCCTGTATGGAGTTTGTATAGTCTCCCTATGTCTCTGTAGGGTTCATCTCATCTCCCAAAAGCATGCTGAGTGTTTCCATCTCAAACTCACTCAAGAATGGAGCTGTGGGCATCAGCACAGACTCTAAGAGGTGCCATATACATGGAAGAGTTGTATAGACCAAACTGCTTTGAGCATCTGTTGTGGTGAGCAGTATCCTCAAGACAGGACACAATGGATCACAAACTGCACAACTTGGCAGGGCTAGCCACAGGGCGATGTAAAATATGGCTGTAGGTTATTTGGTTGTGTTGATCCTGCACAGTATTGTGAGCTTTATTTACATCAAGTAATGACTCGTCCTTAGAGTGCAGGGCTTTATTAGGGGCATACCGTTGTAGGAGAGTCTTTAAGGTTGGGTATTTTTCTGGTTTGTATGGAAGATGCTGAATGATCAGTAATTGATTATAAGTCATGTGATGAGACTTTTGGGTATGAATATCAGCAGATAAAACTATTTTACTGTAGCATTGTTTCAGCTTATTTTTTATATTAGCATGCAGACTGGTGAAGAAAGGAGCAGCATATAGCAGTGTTGGTGGAAGTATGTTATAGTAATAGTTTTTCTAGAAGTATCACTGAGATAGTGTCTACCATTGTACAGTAGGCCAAGCTTCTGATGAGTCTTTTTGACTATTTGCTGAATATGTATTTCAAATTTTAGGGGCTGGCATATTCAAATAGAAAGCCTCAGATAGCTTTTGATGTACCACAATCTCCTTACAATGATGGACTGCACTGAGAAAGTTAAATATACTACTGCAGGTAACAACTCATTGTTTTCTTGACAACATCATCAGAATCATTATAGCCATTCTTAAGTTATATTGATACTGGGTACCTTAGCTTCTCAAATTACAATATACCTTATAAGAGAACTTCAGGTACACTGGGATAAAATTTAATGCAGAAGGGTGTATCTTTCCCAAAGAAAATGAAAACTGATATTCTTCTAAATCACATAGCCACAATCTAGAACCTTCTACTTTCCTGAATGTGTTATGGACATTGAAAATGTTATCTCATGATAATCTGCTAACGAATGTGATGATGATGATGATGATGATGATTCAAAAGAGTCAGGTATCAGTAGTAGCTATTAAACTTTCCAAATACTCTGAAGTTTAAGGACATATACTCTTTTCAACAGCACATATTATTAAACCTTCATAATGGTAATGTGGGTTAACCCATACATGGTGTGGCATTTGTTTGGCATGGGAGGAGCCCGAGGACCAAACAAACAACAACAAGGTAACAAACACAAAGCATTACCCCTGAAGATGTTATATTATATATATTAATGACATTAACAGAAAAAGTAAAAAAAAAAACGGAGATTCATTTTGTTTTTAATGTCGCTATGTTAAACTCTTTTTCTTTTAACACACAGATGCATAGCATTAACTAACGAAAAAAAAGTCGGACCTTTTTTTCCTTTAGTATATTGAGGATTTACAAAACGCGCTGGTTTGGGCTGGCCGGCTAAAGCAGCGTTTTTTAGAGGAGGCATTGTATAATTGAAAATAACACCAGATCAGTAAATGAGTTTGTTGCCTGTGAAAGTCATTATAGCTAATTTTCAACATCAACACCTCTGCATGTTGTACAATTCTGTATTGCACAAAAGTCTCAGATGTACTATCAAGTCTTTCATTTCCTTTCTTCTTATTGCGTTAACTGCACTTGTTATGTAGTTTTTATTTCGCTAACATGAGTGTCAATACTACATTTATGTGAGTTTGTTTGTTTACTTGTGACTTTATATAAAACTTGATACATTATGTTGTACATCTATTCAGCAGTTTGCATTATATGTTATTATTATTAGTAACTCTCAATGTGTCTGTGTCATGGTTGAAAAACAAATACATGATGGAAATGCTGAGAAACACAGCAGTAAAAATACATAGATTGTAAGAAGCATAGCAAAATATGAAATGAGACTCACATAGTTTGCTTTGAATACCAGATAAAAGTGTGGAATTATGAAAGATAAGTATAATAGAACAGGAAGTGCATTGAAAATAGAAACATAAATTAAAAAAATGAATATTTCTTTCATTTTCATTTTATAATGGGGTACTATATGGGGCGAAGTGTTGCTGACTGCAGAAAAGCTACTGGAATATATGATAATGCTGATATTTGCTATCCACATGTAATCTTTCCATCTGATCCTTAGAGTGAATTCCTCAAGCTCACCTCCCCAGTGCTGTCATCACACTAAACATTTTAATCAACTTCTTAGGCACTCTGACTATCTTGTGAGTCATACTTTACCATTTCATTGTCAGTTTCCAGATCACCCTTTTCTCTGGAGAAAACAGGAGCAGAGGAAGATGAAGGTAAGACTGGGTACCACATGTTATTTTATAATATATGCCAAGTAATAAAGTCTATTATTTCCAAAGCTAAACAGGGCATTATAAGATTTTTAGAAGTTTGCTGAAAATGGTTCCTGAAACATTACTTCTTTCTTTGAGTTGTGACAATGACAAATACACTTTAATTATTAAGTTGTGGTGTGAAGAATGAAGCACCTACATAAATGGTATTGCTGGTCAGATCTCAAATTAAATCTAGTCTTCTGTATATTTTTCTTGACTGATTAAAGTCAAGGAACATTATTTAAAGAAAAACTTTTGAGGTGGTGCTTTTTGTTTGTTTTCTGATTCCTTTGCTGGTCCATAATTATTTCTATGTATCCAAAAGTTTTGACAGTAGGCACGGTCATTTCTCCGGGTCTTGAAATTTATTCCTTTCTTTCACGGTTAACTGTGGTTCAATAAGGCTGGTTCATATGACAAACTGAGTATATCACCATTAAAGATGGATGCCATGGGTTATAGAGTTATTAGAGTTCTTTGTAGATACACTAGAGTCTGGAAGACCACAGTGTTATTTGTACAGATAATTGCACGTTGGTCTTTACTTCTATAACAATTACTAATGTTGTTCCAGATTAGTGCTGGCTGGAAAAGCCATTCAGATATTTAGATCATGGCCTTCTAGACCTCGGTCTAGCTAGTAGCTCCCTGATAGTTTTTGATTGAAACCATTTCCTGTCCATTCATGATATGATCAATGTGTCAATGGTTCATAATTTTTGTATGGACCATGGTTCTTAACCATATTAATGATGAAGGAGAAGAAAGTTTATGGCATCTGTAATCACACACACACAGGTAGTCTATCTAAATAATGCAACTTGTGAAACAGTCAAAATGCATGGCATGCACATTCACAAAAAAGTCTTTAAATGGAAGTAATGTACTAATGGAATGGGTTGAAGGAAATTTCCTTGTGTCCATGTGTAATTAAGAAGAAATTATCATGTGGTGATCAGCACACAGTGGATATGAGGAAGCACTTCTCATGTTAAAGGTGATTCATAACTGTCTTGGCACCCATGAGTTGATATTGGAGGGATTCAAAACTTCAGGGATAATTCACATTCCACAAGATGTCATTAAAATGCACCAACTCTCTGAATAAGGTACAGAACAAGTAATTTAAAGGATGGTTGCATGTAAGAATGAAGATATGCAGCCTACATGAATTCAGGACTCTTTCTTCACATTGTCATTAAAGTTTTATTCCCATAGTTTATTCACTTAATTTGTTACAAATTCTAATTTCTGTTATTATTATTATTATTATTATTATTATTATTATTATTATTATTATTATTATTAACCCATCAGGTATAGTACAGGGTCTGTACTGTTGCTCTAGGTAATCATCATACTGTGGTGCAATCAGGAATTAAAAGTGACATATTGTCTTTACATGCATACCTCTCAACATCTTACAGCAAGGAATCTGGACAAAGCCATAAATAAAAGTGGGACAAAGGCCCAAAAATAAGGACAATTTTTAAATGTGGCTCTTACAAACTTAGAAAGTTGATAGAATAACAGGTTTTGCATTCACATGAATTTTCTGAAGGGTATGAAGTCTGAAACCCAAGCATCAGTGTTTATTTTCTGACTTCAGTCTTTAATGATTTGCCACTAATTTGAGTCTAATGTCAGTGCTAGTGTCCTCCTTAGTAGTAAAGGTACACCCTATACATGAGTCTACTGTCAGTGCTAGTGTCCTCCTTAGTAGTAAAGGTACACCCTATACTTGAGTCTACTGTCAGTGCTAGTGTCCTCCTTAGTAGTAAAGGTACGGCCTATACATGAGTCTACTGTCAGTGCTAGTATCCTCCTTAGTAGTAAAGGTACGGCCTATACATGAGTCCACTGTCAGTACTAGTGTCCTCCTTAGTAGTAAAGGTACGGCCTATACATGAGATCACTGTCAGTAATAGGTTCATAGGTTCATAGGTTCATAGGTTCATACTAGGCTAACTGTCCTAGGGCATTTATAAGCCTAGCCAGAGTGTGTTTGGCTTTCGCCACCCTTTTTAAATTAATTTTGCTATGCCTTTTTTTGAGGTTAGTATACTGTGCCTCTGTCTAACAGTGACACAGAAGTGATAGCCGGGGTAAACCTATGATCCCCATCCACTCATCAAGATTCCTCTTGAAGAGAGTCAATGTGGGACTCTGCCTAACCTGGACTGGGATTTTATTCCAGAGTGAAGGGAGCCTCTGGGTTATGATTCTGTCCCTCCAGCATGTCCTATTTATTTCAGTGCTGAGGTTCAAGTCTCTCAAGCGCGTAGCTCGATGGAATTTGGATTTTCTGAGGTGCAGCATGTCCATTAATTCTGGGTTGGACATGGCTTTATACGTCAGGCACAGATTGCCTCTGAGCAGGTGGTATGCCACTGAGTAGAGCTGGAGTTTCTTTAACCGGGCAGCATATGGCATCTGTTTGAGCCCTTTGCTCCTCTTGGTGAGGTACTTTTGGGGTCTTTCCAGTTGCTGCAGGTGTCTGGTAAGGTACATCCCAAAAGGGGCATTGTACTCAATTATGGGCCTGATGAGGGATGAGTAAAGAGGCACGATGACCTCCCCGATCTAGATGTGAATCCCTTCATGATTAGGTGGGCTATATAAAATGTTTTTCTAACCACTTTGGCCACGTGGTTGTCAAATGAGAGATTGCTATCAACTTGGGTCCCCAGGTCCCTAATGACTTCTTCTGTACTTAATGGATTACCACCTATGTGGTAATTTGTGGGCACTTTGTTTTTGCCAAAGGGGATGACTATACACTTTTTGGCGTTTAGCTTGAGGCCATGGCTCTGGCACCAGTTGTCTGTTTCGATGAGGCCCTTTTGAAGGATGCTTGTGTCGGCTGGAGAATTGATTATGGCGCCAAGTTTGCAGTCATTTGTGAACTTGGTCAGCCACAGTCCTTCCGTGTTGGCCTGTACCGCCGAGAAATATATACCGAACAAGAGAGGTCCCAGGACTGAGCCTTGTGGGACGCCACTTGTAACTGGTTTGGAGTCTGACATGGCTCCAGCAATTCTAACCATGTGGGTTCTGTCCTTGAGCCAGTTTGCAACCCATCTAGTGACATAGGGGTTTATATTTAAGCTGGTGAGCTTATCTATAATGCCTGAGTGGGGTATTGTATCTAAGGCTTTTGCAAGGTCCAGGTAGGCTGTGTGGACCACCTTCCCCTCGTCAATGGCCTTGGTGACTGTTTCAAAGAAATCAACCAGGTTTAAGAGGCAGGATCTGTCCTTAACAAAGCCAAACTGGGTAGGATCCAGTGTCTGTAGGTCCCCAATATCTTTATTTATGAGGTCCATGATGATCCTTTCCATAGCTTTGCAGACCAAGCTAGTCAGGCTTATGGGGCGATAGTTTCCAGGATCCGTTGAGGCACCACCTTTGTGGAGAGGGACAAATGTTGCTGTACGCCACTCTTTGGGTACATATCCTGTAGTAAGGCTAGAACTGAACAGTAGTTTTATGTTTGGGTTTAGCTCTTCTTGGAGTTCATGTAGGACGCAGCCCGGGACACCATTTGGTCCCATTGCTGCTGTGTTTTTTGCTTTGGAGAGGGCGGCTCTTACCTGAGCATCTGAGATATCAGGGGGGCAGCACTCTGTTGGGATAGATATTTGCCCTTTTGGTGGGGAGGAGGGGGAGAAGTTTGCAGTGAACCTGTCAGCTAGGATGTTGGCAATGTCTGTGGGCTCGGTGTATTTTTTGTCATTTTGGACTAATTCTGAGCATATCTGGGAATTCCTACCCAGGTTCCTAACATAACTAAAGAAAGCCTTGTGATTATCCTTAGTGTCTGTGCAATTTTTCTCTCGAAGCTGGCCTTAGACGATTTTATGAGTGCCCGTAGTTTTTTGCTAATACTGATCAGAGATGCCTTCCCTTTTTGGGATTTTGCTCTGTCATGTAGTAGCTTCCTCCTTCTATTGTACAGTTTGTTTATGGCTAGGGTCCACCAGACAGGATGTCTGCCTTTGGAGGATTGGGTCTTGGTTTTATTTGGGATTGCATGATCCATGCATTCCTGAAGGTGTTCATATAATGCGTTTATAAAGGATTCTGCAGTCTGGGCCGTATTTTCCACAGGCCCGGGGGCTTTGAAGGATTCCGCCTCGGTTTTGAGGCATGTGAAATTTGCTTTAGAGAAGTTTTTCACTGTGGTTTTCTGGGCAGGGGGTGGGGTCGGGATGTGAATATCCAGTGAGATTAGTTTATGGTCTGATCTTACCAGTGAGTGATGCACTTCTGGTCTGGAGCATAGTGTCCCCATGTTGGTGATGATCAGGTCCAGTATGTTTTCCCCTCTTGTGGGAGTGGTAACAAGTTGTTCCATAGCATTTGAGTTTATAAATTCTAGGAACCTTTGGGCTAGGGTGTTGGAGCTAGAGTAATGCTCCCAGTCTATGTTTGGGTAGTTGAAGTCACCCAATATAATGGTGTTTGGAGAGACCTTCATATTTTCCAGTATTCTCAGGAAGGCCGAGTGGGGTTCCTGTGTTTGGGAGGGTGGTCTGTAGCAGGCTATAAACTGGAAGGCAGTTTTACCCACTGTTAGTTGCACATGGATAGTCTCTGATGCTTCGTGCTGTGCCACCAACCTGGAGGTGTGGGTATCATTGACGAATATTGATACTCCCCCTCCTTTTGTGGTTCGGTCCAAGTTTTGGTGCCGAAAAGCATGGTATGAGGTATAACCTGGTAGTGCTGGGGTGCTCTCGGGAGCCTTGAACCAGGTTTCTGTTACTGCACAGATATCGATGTTCTCCATGCTAAGGAGAGTTTCGAAAAGTGCATCTTGAGGTTTAGACTTCTGGCATTGAGTAGCATTACTCTTAGTTTCTTATCCCTTGTGATACCTATGGAGGTGGGTTTGTCTTTTGAGCCTTGCCTAAAAAAGGCACTATGGGGGTAGCAAGAGCCTTTGCCAATATCCAAAAGCCCAGGGGTGACAGGTGCAAGCCGTCCCTAGTGAAGCATTGTGGCTTGTCGAGCATGTCATCCCAGGCTGACAGGCATTGGATCCCCTTTGAATGACACCAATACTTAAGCCAATTGTTGAAATTGATCATCTTGTCTTCATATTGTGGCATCATTCTTGGTGAGGGTAAGATGCTACTCAAGGTCAGGGTCATACCGGCCTGGGCTACATGCTCAGAGAGCTCCTCTATGTCTCTTTTCATGTAGTCCAGGGAGGTACGTCTCAGGTCATTCACACCAGCATGGACAATGACTGAGTCATATTTGTACTTGCCTTGGAGTGACCTGAGTGCTTGTGTTATGTGGCGGATCCTAGCGCCCGACAGGCAGCTCACCATGACCTTCTCCTTGTTCAGCCTGGTGAGAGGGACGTCAGTGTGCCTGACGATAGAGTCACCTATTACAAGTGTATCAGGTGTGTTGTTTAGCCTTAAGGGCTGTGACTGTTCAGCACACTGTCTTTGTGATCTATGTGTTGCACGTGTTTTGTTTTGGGGTAGCGGTTGCTTGGGTGTCTGCTTTGGAGGTCTCTGCTGCTTAGGCAGATTTTTATTTAGAGCCTCCGAGTATGTTTTTGTGTGTTTATGTGTTTGGTTTGTTGTCATGGTAGGTCTATGTGAGACTGGAATTGTAGTGAGTGTGGTTTCCTTCTCCTCCTGACTGGTTACGCCAGTACTGAGTTGAGAGAGCTTAGCCTCCAGTTTGGCTATATGGTTGCATCTCTCACATGTGTTGGAATTTGTTGGGAGGAGGAGAGGGTTGTCTGTTTACATGAGGCACTTGTAACATTGCCTCAAGATTCCCAGATTCCCAGATTGCCTCAAGATTCCCAGATTCACCAGTGTCCTCCTTGGTAGTAAAGGTACGCCCTATACATGAGTCTACTGTCAGTGCTAGTGTCCTCCTTAGTAGTAAGGGTATGGTCTATACATGAGCCTACTGTCAGTGCTAGTGTCCCCCTTAGTAGTAAAGGTATGCCCTATACATGAGTCTACTCTCAGTGCTAGTGTCCTCCTTAGTAGTAAAGGTACACCCTATACATGCAAACACACACATACACACAAAATCCAAGACATCTTCACGACATCCATTCATGCAGAAACAACCCTCCTATACACACAAAATCCAAGACAACATCCATTCATGCAGAAACAACCCTCCCATACACACAAAATTTAAGACATCTTCACAACATCCATTCATCCAGAAACAACCCTCCCACACATTCACTCATGCCCACACAAACACTTACACTCCTGCACACAAGCTGTGACACATATATCCAGAGTAGTGATTCCCTACCTAACCCTTCTAATATGATAACCTAAGCAGACACACTCTCACACACACCTGTACACAAACACATTTGTGTAGCCTTATTTATGCTGCTACAGACTCATAAAGTCAGATACACACTTACACACAATGACACCCCAGAGCCGACAGGACTGCTATATTTATCTGCATCACAAGCATTTCTATAGCAACTTTTGATGGCTACACTTTTTCATCCTAAAGTAAAACTTTACAAAGCCAAGCAATTATTCAGCCAAGCAAATAGAGAGTCATGGGTGTTTTTGGAGAAAGCACATGGCTAATTAGCATTAGCCAGTCTCCTGCACTACAACACTAGTATGCTGCTTCACAAACAAGACTTCTATCTGTGCTGAAGTCCACAGAAGAGAGGTCTGAGAATCTGGAAAGTTTTGCACAATGCATAAATCTTCCATGATAAGGCTTCTGCTACATATTAAGCCTTCTGGAATAAGAAGGCTGGTTGTTAACTTCATAATTTAGTTGATTAAATGTTTCAAACAAAGCTCATTGTTTGTCTGCAGGTTGAGGTCAGTATTTTATTCTTGCATATTAACAAAGCTATACAGTTTGACTGTCTGTTTAGCTGTTCTCCATACCTTTTTGTACTGAGCTTTGTTTATCTGTGTGTGTGTGTGTGTGTGTGTGTGTGTGTGTGTGTGTGTGTGTGTGTGTGTGTGTGTGTGTGTGTGTGTGTGTGTGTCTGTGTGTAAACAGAGAGTAAAGCAGAAAAAGTAATGCACGTGCATATGTGTAAGAACTTATCTGAAACTGTCTGTATACAGTTCAAATATTTTTCTGCATTTTAGTAATGAAACTGAGCATTTTGCATCTTTAATCATTTAAGTAATTATGTAGATTTCAACATTTTAAATATATATGTTTTATATATTCCCACAATGAAACCTAAGAGTTTACATCGATCAACCTTTAAATGTTTAGCAGATTTCTGCTTCTATAAAACAAAAAACATACAAGGCAGCTAAATGGACCACTCAGGTAATAACAAGTGTTCACTAGAAGACACCAAAAGTCCAAATATCTGAGATATCAAAGCACATTATTCCAAACACAAAGCTTTTGAGCTACATACAGGACTTATCAATGCAAGTTAAAGGCAATTAAAGTTAGTTGCTCTTTTATAACATAAGCCAGCCTATCAGTTGTTTAATTTAGTGGTCAGCTGACCATCTACTAAAATAGCAGCTTGAATTAAAATTTTTTTTAGTTTAGAATATGTATGATAGATAAGCATTTTTAATTGAATCTGCTATTTTAGTAGATGGTCAGCTGACCAATAAATTAAACAACTGATAGGCTATGTGGCTCGAAAGCTTTGTGTTTGGAATAAAGTGCTTTGATATCTAAGGCGTTTGGATCTTTGTTTTCTTTTAGTAGTGCAGATTTCTGTTTTTGGCATTGTGCATACAGTTTAGTCTACCCCAGCTTTTGTTTCCATCATTTGAGTATAGTTTCATGATGAAGGATATTTACCTTGGTGTATTTATCACAGAACACTATAGTCCATCTTTTTTTTTCAAGCTATACTGCAAGTATTAATTTTTCCAGCATTTCTTGGACATAGAAAATCAAAAATCTTGCAGTTAGAGGCTATATCATTAAACTGTGAAGGGTGAGGACCTCAAGAAAATTAGACATTTACAAGTAAACACCAAAGACCTGACTAAAACTGACAAGTTTCTGTGAGAAGTGACACTTCAGCCAAGGCTTTGGAATACCTGGGCAATAACAAGTGGCAAGTGTCTGTTGGATTTTCTGCTGAGATTGTTGTGATGATGCTTTATTTGACAGGAAGAGTAGTTTCTAGCACTTTCCTGGTTATTCTACCATTGGCCATTACTATCACTATTAATTAAATGGTAAGGTGAATCTCATTTTGGTGCACTTCTATTAATGCAATTAAGGATGACAGGTGTGCAGCTTGATGCATTAATACTGCTATGTTGCATTTCTCTGAGTGCAGTTAAGGAGGACAGTTGTTCAGCTTGATGCACAAATACTGCTAGGTTGCATTTCTTTGAGTGCAGTTGAGGACATTTGTTCAGCTTAATACATTAATACTGCTACTGTTAGGCTGCATTTCCCTGAGTGCACTTAAGGAGGACAGTTGTGCAGCTTGATGCATTAATACTGCCACTGTTAGATTGCATTTGTCTGAGTGGAATTAAGGAGGACAGTTGTGTAGCTTGATGCATTAACACTGCCACTGTCAGGTTGCACTTCTCTGAGTAGAATTAAGGAGGACAGTTGTGCAGCTTGATATACTAATACTGCTACTGTTAGGCAGCATTTCTCTGAGTGCACTTAAGGTGGACAGTTGTGCAGCTTGATGCACTAATACTACTAGGCTGCATTTCTGTTGTGCGGCATGATGCTCTATATGTCTAGGTCGAATATCTGTGACTGCAGTTAAGGACAGTTTTTCAGCTTGGTGATCTATATGACTGAGATGCACTTAGCTATACTCTACAGTGCTATGCAGACTGTCAGAAAAAAATCAGCTAAGCCTTTGGAACATCTGGGATGTAACTTGTTGTATTACAGGCAACATTGTGACACTAGAGATATACAAGCCTACCTCCACAGCTGTTTCAGCTTTTGATTACTGTATCCCTGTAAGTCACCAAATTAAGGTAATTACCCTACCCTTATTATATACTCAGGAAAATAACCAGACTATTGGCTACTGTGTATAAACGCCAATAAGGAAACATCTGTTTCCTTTTCTCAATTTACTCTGCTGAAGTTGAATTTTTGAATTTGTTGCTGCTCCTTTGTTTTCTGCTAGTACTGAAACTAATTTAATTTTGCTCTTGTCTGCCTAACATTCTGTTAGAGATTAAATCATAATCCATACCTCACTTGAGGGATTATATTTCTTGCTATTGCAGTACTGTATTGTTTGTCCCATGTTTTAGACCGATACCTGTGTTTACTTTATTGCTTTGTATCATCTTTTCTACTGCTCTGAAACTGCTTTGAGTTTGACAGACTCCTGTCTTGCATTGCTATTAAGTTTTATTGTATTCCTTGCTGTTTCTTTAACTGAGCTGTATTACTCAGACTGATCTGACCAACTTTAAGCTTTGATCTTACTGTTATATTCTATCAGGTGATAGACTCCTATTCATGAATTATTTTTATTGATATTTAAATGGTTTCCGTTTTGTTAGATATCTTTATTTGTTGTCCATTCACTGGGTACATCCACTGCCATTAAAATAAATTTGAAATAACAGGGGATATATCCATGAATTGTATTATCAAACTAGTCTAACAGAATGCTATAACAACAATGTATTGCTGCAATTATCTTCTATTTTTACTGTTGTGGAGGATAATTTTCTGTTGGATAACTGTTTCTGATCACTACCTGCAGTGAAGCTATAAAAAACATGTTATCTACAGCTATGCTTTGATGCTCTGACTATTCCTGTACCAAAGATTGTTGCACTTATCTCTTTGCACTGTATATAAGTAAAGGATGCTACTATCAGTGGCATTATAGTGGCTAGCACTGATTCTGTATCACTTTTTTCACTTTTCTGTGGTTTTGATTTACTTATTAAGACTGGAAAATGATATATTCTATTATTGTTGATTGTCTCATAGACTGTTTATAATCTGATTTAACTTGTCCTGATAATTTACCCATAGATATTAAATTTAGTTTTCCTTACAGATTTAGAAATTATTTCATACTATAGCAGGTATACTTTTCATAGTATAACATGTAAAATATTATTATTTGCCCTTAATACTAGAGTTTGGAACTAATGTACTTTGGACATTACCTTGAGTGTTAGAATTTACCCAGCTCTTCATTATTTGGTAGAATCACATATTAGGCATTACTTTGGGTGTGAGAATTTGGCAAGGGTTTTCAGTATTTAGCAGAGTAATGCCTCTCATACAGATATTACATTCACCTTATCACATTTTAATCCAGTTAATGGCATGTCTATCTCCATTATACAGCAAGCCATACCAGTCCCAACCATTTTTTCACCATCTTTAGTCGGCATGTAATCACAATCTGTTCTTTCCCCTTTTGTAGTCAGCTAGCATTCCTCTTACCACTTTAAGACAGTATGACAACTGTTTCACACTTACTGATAATCTACTATTGTCATCTGTTAATGAAACAGTCTATGAGAAATGCAAATAATTATTGGAGCTGGAGGTTAATCTCTCACCACAGTCCTCATATGGTAATTCTATCACACACACCCAACTTATGCTTAGATGCTTAAGATGTTTTTACCCAAACATCCTATGCAACACACAAAGAAAACTCTGCATTTGTGAAACTACTACACAAACACCCACACCACCCAAACCTGTATCCAGTTCACATGCCCTCTGTGAACCTAAGCCCTTAAAATGCACAAAGTCCAAACAGACCCATGGTAATGTTTTGGTCATATGTAATTCCATAGACACACAGACAACATGCTTGTTAAACTAGAAAAGAATATGGTGATGGTATGCAGGCTTTCCGGAGTCAGGACTAGTGATGTAACTATGTCTCTTAGTGTCATCCTTTGCAGTAAATGTAAAAATAGCATGGTGTTAACTCATGTGGGGTGAATAATTTTTTTGTGATCAAAGTTGTGCCTTTAGTTTTCTATGTAGTATGCTGTCCCTGGGGGTACCTCTGCAGCATTTCCCCATCACCATTCTATTTTGAGTTGAGCATGCATACTTCCCAGTATGCAGTGTTGTGTGAGGCATCTGAATCTGGGGTAATCTAATAACATCCTTTATGTTTCATTGAATCAAGTGTGATTTAATGGATGTTCTCTGATACCATGCTAATACATCATGTATATGTTTGAGCCTATGTCAGATGATCGACTTTTCGGAAACTTGAACATCAAAAAAGAAAAACCCACACACACAATAATCTCTGCAAATTATGTATACCAACTCCAATATCACACTACAGTGAGGAAAAGGGTAAATTACCCGATCCTCGCTATACTGCAATCTCCATTCAAAAGCTTCAAGTTTTTAAAAATTCAATCATATGGTCTCAACCATATGGCGTTTGAGTTTCTGAAAACTGATAGGGATCCATATCTTCTTGTGTTGGCTTGTGTTCATACATGCTCAAGCACTATGTTCATCAGGACAATATGCAAATTAGTATAATATCTTAATGCTCTTCCAAAATTTAAAACCAAAAGCAAACAAATGTTGAACAACCTCACAGCAACACATATTGCCATATAATTTGTGACATTACTGTTACCATGGCAAGCTTATTATTTTCCATTAGTGCAGTCAGCAATGGAGCTGTGATGGTGAATGATGTGATACGCTGCTTCAGACATTCAGTTCAGCTGTCTGTTGCACTTCTAACAGCATATGTGAAAACAATGTTATTTTTTTTTATTTTTTTTTTTTTAAGAATTGAAAATATTTTATCCATTTCTCTGCCTCTGTGATCTTATTTTATTGCTCAACAATGTACTCAATTCTATAGCATTAAAAGAACAGACTTTAAATTCTGAGTTTTTTTATAACACTGGTGAAAGCAAAATAATTGGATTTTCCTTTATCCAAGGAATAGATGTGTTTATATCCATTTCTTCTTTATCACTCTGCAGCAGTACCAGATCAGACTTTTAGCACTTACATTCATTCACAAAAAAATATTTCATTCAGTTTGTGAAGACAGCAGAAGTAACTCTAGGTAACCGGGTGGGATTCCAAATTCAAAATGTCTGTTGGGTAAAACAGCTTTGTGTGTGTGTCTGTCTCCACAGTTGTGCTGTTGCTATGCTACGTGAGCAGCATACAACTTATTTTGCATGTTTCTTATTGCAATGCAAGTTTAACATCTTCCATTGTACATAGCTGTATGTATATGCTTCCCCTAAATTGTATTTACTGTTCCCAGTCTGCTCATGCTTGTTTGAAATGTTTCTGTGTTCTTTTCCTATGAGTTCACAATATCTGTTTATTGTACGTGTACTGAATGGGTTCTTGTATGCCTGTGGTCCAGATCATGGCTAAAAAAGGTCAAAAGACTACTCCACCCTTCTGGTTAACAAATACATATAACATAAATACATATGTACACACATGCATACATATGTACTCACATACATACCATTTAGGTACTTTTACTAAGGTAAGCTGTATTTGTGTTTTTTTTTTTTTTGTTAAGTCTGCAATGTTCCTTTGCTGAAATACTGAAATAAGGTTGCATTAGTTGCTTGTTATAATTATCAGACAAAAGAAAATAAGTGTAAGAGCTAACACAGAGAAGTATCACAAACAGTATTTTCTTTACTTTCAACTACTTTGTGGTTAATTCTGCTTGTGCATCCAGTCAGCTCACCAGCACAGAAAGATATAATATATGTCTCTGTTTCAGACAACAAGAAGCAATATTTTAGGTATGTTATACACATACCCCAGGATTCAGCAAGCCGTATTTTCTATGTAGAAACAGTATAGGAGCTCCTGCATGGAAAATGGCCGCCGAGCGATCCAGGAAAGTGCCGTTTTCACATGCACGAGTGGCCCTACACTGTTCCAGCATGGAAAGCTGGCAAATATGCAGATCACCTCATTTGCTGGTGAAAACAATGCAAATTAGGTGATTTTGTGATCCAGCAAGCCACCAGGTCTCCATGCTAGAACAGTGTTAGTGCAGAAATGTATTCAGAAAATAACTGAGTACATTTCTGCATCTGACAAAAACTGAGGCATGACAGCTCGTGTAAAAGCATGTATTATCTTTAATACACATGCCAATGGCTAAATATAAGGCCATTGGCATTAAAAACAGATTCTTTTTTTATAATTAAACTTTGTTTTTGGCCGATGGCATCCGTTTAAGCTTAGGGCAGTGGCATGGAAACTGGATCATGCCGAAAATAAAAAAAAAATGGGAAAAGTCAATTTGAAGTAAATTCTGCATTTTGCCATTATAGTCAATGGCATGCAGAATGTAAACAATACCAGGGATCACAGGTTGTTAAGGGGAAAGGATTTGTTTGAGTGTAGTAACTAATGATCTACATACTGGGGTAGCCAGATGAGAGGAGTTATACTGAATCACTGATTTCTTCAAAGTGTCAGCTTGTACCTAACCGTGTAGGTACAGCAATAGAACAGTACAAGTCTAAGAGCTGAATGACTTCATAAGCGGGTGTGTCATGCTTTCTATAAGCTCATTGGACCTCTGTGGCCCGTGTTTGCCCTTAGCTATGCACAGCTAAGGAAGGGTGTGTGTCAGATGTGCCTGAGCACTGTGTACATAGCCTAAATGGGTTTGCGCGCCATGCATCGGGTTTTAAACCAAACAAAAAAAGAGGAAATGACAGCACTGTTTACATTTGAGCACTGAGTATGTGTGGCATGCCTCAGGGCTTAAGTAGGGAGGAAGTGGGAAGGGGAAACAGCAGTAGAAAGGCAATCAAGGAGAACTAGCATAGCTGGCAGGTGAAATGTATCAGAATCAGCCAATTACACAGGCAGCAGCCCAGCACACAACTATAAACTATGCAAACACCTTTTAGCCTGTTTTTTCCCACAAATCCCTACACCACCGGTATATACAAATGGAGAAACTTTACCTGACAAAACTAACAAAATGTTAGGGGCTGCTGTTGCTCTCATACATCAATATGTGCAAGAGGCTGAGGGTGGTTCATAGGTGAGAATGAGAATGCTGACGACCATCCCACAGTGAGGAGGAGGAGAAGAGTGTACACACCCAGGGTAACCTACCAGGGGCTACATGAGCTGGAGATAGTGGAGCGCTATAGGGTGGAAAGGAACATTCTACAGCAAATTGTTGAGCTGTGCCAGCCCCCCCTCACACACAGAACCAACAGAGGGGAAACTATTCCAGTGGATACCAAGGTATGTGTAGGCTTAAAAATACTAGCCACAGGTACCTTATAAAGGACAACTGGGGATATCATGGGGATCTCACAGGCATCAGCATCCAGGGTGCTCCACCAGTTCCTGGATGCCATATCAGCACATGCCGGTGAGCACATATATTTCCTCAACACCCATGAGGCATTGACCAGCAATATGCATCTCTTCCACCAAATAGCAGAATACCCTGAGGTGGTGGGTACTATAGACTGCACGCACATATACATCAAAGCACCACCTGGTGAGTGGGGTAGGGTCTACATAAACCGCAAGGGCTTCCCCTCCATCAATTGCCAGGTCATGTGCGATACCCAGGGCATTATCTTGAATGTATGTTCTGGCAGCCCTGAAAGCTATCATGACTCCCATATCTGGCATATGACACAGCTGTATCAGTTATTTGCCAGATGGGACATCCCATATGGCGACCTAATGGGGGATGCTGGCTATGCACTGGAGCCGTGGCTGACGACACCCCTCAGAAATGCACACACACCTGAACAAGAACTCCATAATGAGGCACACGCACAAACCAGAATCATAACAGAGCGTGTGTTTGGGATGCTCAAGTCACAGTTCCACTGCCTGGACATATCCGGTGGAGCCTTGCAGTACTCTCCAGCTACATGTACACAAATGTTCATAGTATGTGCCATGCTACACAATATGATCCTGCGGAAACAGCTGCAGCAGGAACAGCATGGGGCAGGGCCACACAGCCCCCCACCATTGCTAAGGCCAGCACAGGCACAGAGGGACTTGGAGGAGGAACATCCTGAACCTGCCCTGTAGACAGAAGGAGGCATGCCCAGTATGCCCAGGCCTTGACAAAGAGGCAATACATAGCACATACACTGACACGGTAGGGACCCAGGGAATGACACCTTTCTCTGACTTGCACATACAGTAAAAGGGATGCCAAACATGACACTACCTGTGCTTTACCATGTATAGATAGTGTACTATGTGCATCCAACATAGTCAGCCCTCCAACACCATCCTCAATACTGGCATAGCCACAAGGTAAGTCACCCTTCCTATCAATTACTGAATGGAGTAGTATGTTTTGATAGTTTTATGTATGGTATGGATGCGAGCATGCAAGGGAATCAGGTGGCTGACTGGAATGGCAGCAGATAATGGACACCTATATGGGCAGCATGAAATACATAACAAATACTGGTGTCAACATACTAGGCAGTACTAGACAAGGTGACAAATCCCACCGCAGTACATTAGTGGCCCAAATAACTGTGTGTGTCCATGGGACACACACATGCATGTCAGTGAGGCTCACATACCCACCACCAGCCTCAGCCAGCAGGACAGGTGTAGATGGCCATAAAGAAAGGTTGGGCTAAGCCCTCCAAATGATGGCAATGGTGAACAGTCCCCGCTCCAGACCTACACCGACAGACTACAATAGGTCTGGCAGTTGTATGTTAGTTCTGAAGGGAAAGAAGTCTGAAACTGAAATGTAGGTCAATAAAACCTAAGATCTGTACTCTACTTATATGCCTCCAGTCTGCATGCTAGGTCAGAAGAGAATATGAAATGGAAGCCAACAGAGTACCTGAAATATCAGTACAGTCATAGCAAATGTTTAAAGTTATCAGGTGTGCCCCCCCTCCCACAATCCTATGTAGAAATGCAGTAACATGTAAGTGTGAGGAGTAATATCAGTGGAGCACAGATTACCCGAGCTGGCCCAATCTACAGAATAGATTGTTGCATGTGTACAATATGCAGGGGTCTGTGTGTTAGGTTGCTGTGTGTTCAATATTGTCTGAAAGTGCTCAGCATGTAGGCATGGAAGGTTGTGTCTTGGTAGCCTATGCCCAGTACTGTGGTTGACAGGGCCATATTCTGACAACTGCAGTACCAGCCACAATGCTTCTCAGCAATACTCATGTCAGCAGTTGTCCATACTTACTGTCCAGATGTCAAAATCTGTCACCGTCTGAAAGATGGTCATGCCATGAATGTGCGCACATACATACACACAGTACACAGGTGGAAGTACCCTAGACAGAGTGCATAAAATGTAACTGTCAACTGCACACAACTTTAGAATTTTACATACAGGTTAGCAGCATGTTATTTGTCAGTGTAGTATGGACTACTGGTGTAGTCTGGACAATCACTGGCAGACCACAAAAGGTACAGTTATGAAGTAATGAGAGACTGGCTATGTCCCCACACAAGGCAGCATAAGGGGAATGTCCCAGGTATATCTGTGAGTCAGCTGCAAGTAGCTTCCATACCACACATGCACTCAGCTCACCCCACTATCAGCCACAGGTTTATCACAGGTCATGTCCTTGCTGTTGAGAACAAGTACAGTATGAACCCACATCTGTATGGAGATACCCACAGAATGCAGCATGCTGAAGAGGTGTGCTATGCAGGTGTCCCTATCTGTAAGCAGCACCCTGCCTGCATCCAGACCAATGGATCAATATGGACAGGAAGTATTGCCTTTAACACCTCACACACTTACCCTGTCACCCCAGGAGAATCCACTGGCTCACAGCCTGGGAATGTAGGAGTGAGAGAATGCACTGGCCTGCTACAGATGGCCTGCATCACTACCAAATGGCCTACAGTCCTCTGTCAAAGGCCTGTGCCTCACCCGTAGTGCCAGTGTATGGTATCTCATGGGGTCCTAACTAACAACTTAACACAGTCAACAGAACACAAATGCAAGGCCATATTGAGAAATCCCAGTAGCATGTCCCCCATGTTCTACTGCATGAACTGTGGACCAATCCATAAATACCGCTGGGATGAAGGGCCAACTATAGGGATACTTCTCAGATATCGCTCACATAATGTTAGGAAAAGGATAAAATAACAGAGGGGGGGGGTGTAGAAGCATGGACGTCATGGAGTGTGTGAAATCTGAAACTCTGATGTGTGCCCATACTACCCCTGCCTGCAAACCCAGGAATGGGTGGCTACAAACCTGCTCATAAACCACAATGTGAGGGGGAATTGGCCAGATATATGAGCCCTGCCTCTGGATAACCTGGGTGAATCTGTACAGCTGAAAGGTATGGTCACAGCAGAATATGGCCACTCTCTTAAGTTGATATATGTACAAGAAGGGGATCCTCAGCCACCATACTACCAAGGTGCTGGACCATTTACACAGACCTATCAGCAAGTGTCTGTAGCTACCCCTCCAGAATGGCAGGAGTGTGCAAGAATGTGTAGGCTGTGAATCACAATACTAGACTCAGCTTCATTCGTCTTGTATTTCCCGGTAAATAACTGTGAGCAAATAATCTTATCTGTCAGTAGTTGATGACATAATACATCACAGTGTAAAAGAGTACATATATCTGAATATCTCTGCTAACACCAACCATGTAACACAAGCAGCACAGACCGCAATAGTTACAGTATCCCCCAATCTTTTGCCCATTGTGACTCCATATTGTCAACCTATCTAGAGATATCCTGCAGAAACAGGTTGCTAGCTGTAGGTGTATAACACCAAACCCTGGACTGGAGTATAAACCTACCTGGAATGGATTCACACGCTCAATACAGAAGGTCATACTGGACATGCTAGCCCATGTCTGACAACACAGTGGACTATACATATTTGTCATTTGCAGATGTCTGTGCACACACCAAATTGCTAACCAATTATGCTTCACACACACATTGGATAGGAATACTCACACATATCTAAGGCCAACAGACTATAATATGTCAAACATACACACAGAGAGATGTGGGGAAGAGAGAGACAGACAGTGCAAGAGAGAATGCCATTATGAGGCCTGTCTCACCCACTACACATCCAGTTGGCCTATATCACATGATGTGCTAATGTCAATCACTGCAGACATTCCTTTTGGTAGCCCACAGACCTATAGTCGCTGTGGTGCTTGTGATAACTGTGTGACACGATAGTACTAGTAGGTGTTCATGTAGCATTTGTAAACTTAGTCCTGTCAAATGTGAGGTTGTGTGTGACAGTGTGAGTGTGTGTGTGTGTGTGTGTGTGGGTTTCCAGAGTAATGATTTATGGCCCATTCACACACACTGCACTTCCCATTGACCATGTTAGCACTCCTGCCGATGTCAGTTACCTTGAAATAACCCTTTGGGCAAGGCTCAGTCCTATAAGCTCTGTGGCACTTGCGATAACTGCATAATACTGTAGTGTAGTAAGCTAGTTACATCAGAGTTCTTATCCCAGACATGGTAACTGTTAAACTATGTATGTGTTTGGAGAAGAATGATTTTAAGACCATTTACACTCAATACACCTCCCACTGGCCTACTTTAGCACTCCTGTGGATGTCAGTCACCTTGAAATAACCCATTGGCAAAATCTCAGCCCATCAGCTCTGTGTTGCGTGCAGTAACTGTGTAATGCTGTAATATAGCAAACTAGCTCGGAAGGAGATCTAATCCTGATCTGTGAAAATGTGTGTTTTTGAGTGTGTGCTTTTGATGACACCTGATTTTGTGGACATTCACACTTACTACACTTCTCATACCCCTCCTTTAGCACTGCTGCTGATGTCACTCACCTTCAAAGATACCTTTGGACAGCTCTTCAACATATAAACTCTGTGGTGTATGTGATAACTGCATAATACCACAGTGTAGCAAACTAGTTTTTATTTATTTTTTATTTTTATTTTACATTTGTTAACCAGGGGTGTCTGATTGAGCCGAAAAGCCCTTTTTCAGCAGAGGCCTGCGGAGAAAAGTTCCACACAGGAAAATAATTACATATACATTTAGATATTTAGACATGATCAGTATACACACAAATTACAATAGACATTTTTACAGTGGTATGTAGCACATCAACAGTTACAGTGAAGAGAAAAAAACATTTATAAATAAAGGTAATTAATAGATTTGTGGAGTACAGCTGAAATTTGGAATATAGGTAGTATACATACATAGCACATAGGTATAGTACATACATTGTACATTAGCTAATGTTTGTGAGTAAGAGTTAAAATGATTATCAAGTACTCTAGGCTTAGTACGTGTACCTTATCCACTTTCACTAGCCTGGGGAGCAGTCAGGGCACTGCCAGCTTTGCTTGAGATGTTGCCTAATGAGGTTTTTAAAGGAGGTTTTAGATTATGTGTTTTGTATGATAGTGGGGAGAAAGTTAAATTTTTTTAGCCACTGAACTACTATATAGTGTGTCTCCAAAGCTATTATAGCTGTTGGTGACTTCTAGTAGTAGTTTGCTTGATGATCTAAGAGGCCTTTTGGCTGAGTGATGTTGTACAAGGTTTTTAAGGGCAGGACACTTATTGGGGAGGTAATAGAGTGACAGAGTCAGATCTGATTGTAGGTTAGGAGGTTGGGCAGTTCAAGCCAGTGGAGCTGGCTCAAAGCAGTACAGTGACGAGTTCTATATGAGCAATTTGCAGCAAAGCGGGCAATTCTGCTATAGCAGGCTTCCATTTGCTTAGTTCAGTTTTGTTGAGATTAGTCAGAATGGGAGATGCATAGAGTATGGTGGATAGAAGCTGGGAGCAAGCAATGGCTGATCTTGTGTTGTTGGTAAGAAATGGTTTGATATGGTAGAGTGATCGCAGTTTGGCATGTACTTTTTTAATAGTCAGGTTGAGATTACTATCAAATTTTAGGTGGGAGTCTATGGTTTTCCCAACAACTTAGCCTGTGCAACTGGAATGATTGGAGTAGCATTTGTGGAGTAAATAGTGAATTGACTATTATTGTTTTTGTTAGAACTGGTTATAATCATAAGCTGTGTTTTCTGTGGATTGAGGATAAGTTGGGCTTTGGTAAGGTACTTTTCAACATCAGCGCATGTTAGCTGAGTTGTTTGCAAGAGGGTGGGAATATTTTGTGCAACACAGATTAAGGTAGTATGGTCTGCATACTGAATGATAGATGCATGCTGTGTGGAGGTATGGAGGTCATTTGTGAAGATTGTGAACAGTAGTGGTCTTCAGATAGAACCCTGTGGTACTCCTATACTTATGGGCAGCTGAGGAGAGAGAGAATTTTCTCATTTCACAGCCTGGAATCTGTCAGTTAAGTAGCTTTGGAACCAGGTAAGAGTGGAATTTGATAGGTGATATTGGTTTAGTTTATTTAGCATAATTTGGATTGAGACTGTGTCAAATGTTTTGGACATATCCAAAAAAAGAGTTGACACCTGCAGGCCATCTTTTTCGAGATGGTTTATTGTGTCTGTGAAGCAGAGGAGGGCTGTAGTGGTACTATGGGCAGGTCTGAAACCATGTTGGGTAGGTGAGAGGATGTTGTTGTCTAGGAGATATTTTAGCACCTGGGTATGGATGTATTTTAGCACCTGGGTATGGATGCATTTTCCTAGGATTTTGGCCAGAGGTGAAAGTATAGTAATGGGTCTATAGTTATTAAGTTCAGTGGAGGTCCCACCTTTATGTATGGGTGTAACATAGTATATTTTCCAAAGTTTGGAAGTTAGTTAAGGTAAGAGTTCTAATCCTGGTCCTGCAACTGTGAAAATGTGTGTGTTTTTGTGTGAGTGTGTGTGTCTTTGTTGACACCTGATTTTGTGGACATTCACACTTACTACACTTCCCTTACCCCTCCTTTAGCACTGCTGCTGATGTCACTCACCTTCAAAGATACCTTTGGACAGCTCTGTAGCATGTAAGATCCACAACACTTGTGATAACTGTGTAATACCATAGTGTAGCAAACTAGCCAGATAGGAGTTCTAATCCTGGTCCTGACAACTGGGAAAATGTGTGTGAGAGTGTGTGTGTCTTTGATGACAACTGATTTTGTGGACATTCACACTTACTACACTTCCCTTACCCCTCCTTTAGCACTGCTGCTGATGTCACTCACCTTCAAAGATACCTTTGGACAGCTCTGTAGCATGTAAGATCCACGACGCTTGTGATAACTGTGTAATACCATAGTGTAGCAAACTAGCCAGATAGGAGTTCTAATCCTGGTCCTGACAACTGGAAAAATGTGTGTGAGAGTGTGTATGTCTTTGATGACACCTGATTTTGTGGACATTCACACTTACTACACTTCCAATACCTCTCCTTTAGCACTGCTGATGATGTCACTCACCTTCAAAAATACCTTTTGACAACTCTCCAACAAATAAACTCCATGGCACTTGTGATAACTGTGTAATACCATAGTGTAGCAAGCTAGATAAGAAGGAATTCTAATCCTCGTCCTGGCAACTGTGAGAGTGTGTATGTCTTTGTTGATACCTGATTTTGTGGACATTCACACTTACTACACTTCCCTTACCCCTCCTTTAGCACTGCTGTTGATGCCACTCACCTTCAAAGATACCTTTGGACAGCTATCCAACATATAAGCTCTGTGGTGCTTGTGGTAACTGTGTAATAGCGTCATGTCACAAACTAGTTAAGTAGGAGTTCTAATCCTGGTCTTGGCAACTTTGAAAATGTGTGTGAGAGTGTGTGTGTCTTAGTTAACACCTGATTTTGTGGACATCACTTATTACACTTCCCTTACCCCTCCTTTAGCACTGCTGCTGATGTCACTAAGCTTCAAAGATTCCTTTGGAAAGCACTCCAACGTATAAGCACCGTGGCACTTGCGATAACTGTGTAATACGATAGTGTAGCAAACTAGTTAGGGAGGAGTTCTAATCCTGGTCCTGGTAATTGTGAGGATGTGTGTCTTTGTTGACACCTAATTTTGTGGACATTTACACTTACTACACTTCCCTTAACCCTCCTTTAGCACTGCTAGGGATGTCACTCACCTTCAAAGATACCTTTGGACAGCTGTCCAACATATATGCTCCGTGGTATATGCAATAAATGCGTAACACTGTAAAAGCAGTACATAGCTAGGTAGGGGTTTGAAACTCAGTACTGGTAAGTGGGTGCGTATGTGTGTGTCTCATCAGTGTCTGTGTGGGTGGTGGTGTAATTGTATAATAACAAGATCCATTGCAGGGTGGGTTTTGATGCATTTTCATATTGAGGACCCATATGTCCCAATGTCACATTACAAGGCCAACAGTTGTCAAACACCATATATGTTGTTGTAGACACTCCACAGCCATAAATGTATATATAGGCAACCATTATAATACCCAGAGACCTCTCTTCACCCATGGATCATACACAAACACGCTTGGCTTTTTCTCTCTTCCTTTCTTTCTTTCTATCTGTCTCTGTCTCTCTCTCTCTCTCTCTCTCTCTTTCTTCCCCTCTCTGGTAGGTGTGGAAAATGCATCTGTTTTGCATAGGCAGCAGCTTGACTTTGGTAGGTAATGCTCATGATCAGTTGATGACCTGTGCATGAATTGAAGTCCTCCACTTGCTAATTGCATGTGAAACAGTTGTGGTATCATTCCTTTAGCCACTTGCATGGAAACACACTCCTATAACTAAACACTGCAAGTGGGTGTTGACCCTTTTCCTTCACTGTGAGCAGGACATCATGTGGGTGTCTGACAAACAGCATCACAAAGGGTAGTTGGAAATACCTCTTACAACAAATACTGTGGAGACAGGCCAACGAACTGGAGAGGGATGTTCCAGACATGGGAACAGAATGTAAGTATTGCTGTTCTACATTTGAAGTAATGTTGGTTTAACAGGGTTTGTGTGGATATGGCTGTTCTGCATGATTTAAAGTCTGGCAAGACAGTGTTATGTGGTTGAAAAAACTCTCACCTGTAGGGCTATCTGCAGACTGGCCAGAGTTTGGTGTCTTAGATTTGATGTGTTACGCACACATTTTCTGTCTTTATAAATGCAGCACCATAATCAGATGATTGTAGTCAGTAAATGGAAATATCCATGTGTGTTACTGACTTCATATCCCTCAGAAGAGATATGTCACAACAAACCCTGTTACACCAGCAATGTTCTCAGTTTACAACTGCCATATGTCAATATTGGCCCTGTGTTTGTGCCTCTATCCCCCAAGTCTGTCACCCTTTGTTCATATGTCATGCAGTAAGAGGTGGACATGTAAGTATATCATTATTTACTGACATAATTCCTGATATAAAGCCAGTGATGTAACTGACTGCCAGACAAGTAATGTATAGGAGGCCTAATATTTGACGACAAAACCTGGACATTCTGTTGTAGTCTGTACAGTAGTGAGGTCTGTGTAGTTATGGTGATTGCTGACAGAGTGTCTGTATTATGCAGCAGTGTATTGTGAATATGTTATTTGGCCTCTGTACAGACTGGGGTAGATGTCAGTGTTCTTGGTCCTGTTCTGTCTGATGTTGCATGCTACTCCTGTTTCTGATACCTTATCAGCCTATATGTTTGTACGGCCAGACTGAGACATGTCCCATACCATAGCCAGGCATCAGACTACACTGTGAATTGGGCCAGTATATGTAGGGTTAGAGTGTTAGGGGCAAACATGATGATGGCTTTTGTTCACACAGTCCATATACTGTACAATTACTTAGGCTTACCATTATGTGACCGTGACTGTGCTGAGATTGGTTGTGGGTATGCAATTTCACACTGGTGTCTGTTAGTCCATGCTGTTACATGCCTGTAGTGTCTGCTATAATTGCAATTACATGTATATTCCCCCACAGGTAAATTGGGTTAGTGTTGTGGCAGTCTACCTGTAGTGTAGACAGTGCTTGGTGACATGCCTAGCAGCTCAGTGTATTTACCCTAGTGTAATGTTATGTCCCAGATATTTGTCAGAAGTACTGTTGCCTGGCCACCATACATGTTGTGTATTTCTGACAAAGCAGTGAGCTGCTGTGAAGATGTATGTTACTAACTAGTGGGAAGTATGTGGGTTTGGAACCTCTGCTCCTCCAGTTAATATGTGTTAGGACAGACAGGAGGGTGAGAATGCATCAACTGTGTGAGCTTATCTACTCCAGTATCTGTGATATATCCACATTCTCATGGCTTTAAACATCCCCTTTGTCAGGCTTGTTCCACATTTCTTGCACTAAGGAGTTCTGCGTATACCTTTCGGCAGACCAGATTGTTTCAGACTGTCCATGTTTATTGCTCATATTTCTTCTGTATTCCACAGGATCATTACTGTAATTTGTGTGGTACTTCACTATGACGACTTTATGATGTCTGTCAGTAACTGATAGAGGACATGTCAGTTTCAGAAGAGCCTTCCTTCACAACATGTATGTTGACACAACCCCTGTCACTGTAGCAACATTCTACATTTATAAATGCAATACAAACATTACGTTCCCTTGCACTTAGAGGTTGAGAGTTATGGTGCTGAGGTATGCCTCCACTACATGTCATGGGCATATATATATATATATATATATATATATATATATATATATATATATATATATATATATATATATATGTATATATATAAAACAATATATATATATATATATATATATATATATATATATATATATATATATATATATGCTTTTATGTGTAAACATGAGTGTTGTATATACCTTTTCAGATGTATCCCACCATATTAATTTGCATATAAGAACATGACTGATTCAACACTATTTTCACTTACAAGTACTAAACAATTGTAGTAGTCAAAAGTTGTTCACTACTATCCAGTATGTATACTGAATGATATATTTGAAAAAGCAACAGACATCCTTACACCTCAGATGGATTAGAGGTTAAGTGCTGTGACTCTAGTGTACAAGGCCCTGGGTTTAAGACCTGCATGGACTATTTATTTGTTTGCTGGGCAGAACAAGGGCTGATGGGGACAGGGTGATTAAGGCACTATAAAACGTCTTTAAATGGGTTTGCACAGGTTTGCGCAAAGCTAAGCGCTGTTAGCATATGGTTAAATGAATATGCGCTTACACAGTGTAGGCTTCGCTTACCAGTGTGCAAATCTGCTTAGCATTTTTATTTAAGCAATGCTTTTACCTACTATGTATAGCCCTGCCCTGGTAACCAGTGATCACATTCCAGTCTGATCAAATAGCAGGATAATGACATCTTTAATAACTGTATTTAATTCCATTTACATAACATGCTTCTATGTGCTGTCTTTACAGTAGTAAGGGGAGTGAGTAAACTGCATGGGACACCTGAGTATACATGGGTAGTACCACAATCCTTTCTCTGTGTATATGTTTCATACTTGGGTAGTATCCCAGGTTATATGCAGTCGCATTTGCATGCATTGTATCATTACATTATTACTTTTAACATTTTTTTCCAAGTAAGAGCAGATTGCAGATTGTAGTACTGGAACCATACACCCCTGCATTCAAAGCTGGACTCTGAGTACTGACTATTGTGTTCTTGGTGTTTGAGCTGTATGTTTTTATGTATCTACTAGTGGATATTGATCTGCTATCTTGATAATAACTGTAGAATACCATGTTTTTAGGTCATGTCATCGAGGACTGCTGTAACGTAGTAATGGCATACCTATTAGTCTCAGACATCTATCTGTCAAAACATTCATCTTAATGCATAATCTGTTGCCTATCTACTTTCTGTCTGTCCTCTGTACAGATGTGCAGATGTCACGTATTCACCTTGGCTGCTTACTCTCTCTGATTGACTGACACTGACATGTCTGCCCAGCTGTGTTATGAATGCCACAGCTAGGAAACTCCAGTCTGTATGCACCACATGCCATGGATACCTCAACTAGACTACCACAGTCAACAGAACATGTCTGGGTACAGGTCCTTAACCCAGACACTGGCCATGTTATGCAATATATGTTGCATACATGTCAGTTGGAGCACCTCACTGGCCCTCTTTAAGAGGAAAACCAGATGAGTGGATGTTGAATATAACTGTCTCCCTGGGGATCACTCAAGTGGCATCAGTTGATAGATGGCCTGCTGAAAAATATCAGGTGCCATGATACCAGTCTATGCACATGCCCAGCTCTTCTGATCTCTCCATGGACATTAGCCTGGTACACACCTAGGAACACCTGCACCTATGGACCTCAGTACTGACAAATTTGCTTGTGTGCATTACAGTGTATGGGTATAACAGTGTTTGTGTGTTTGTAAACTTGTACTTGGAAATACTCTGAGGGCCTTCTCACCCACTACACCACCCACTGCTATACTTAGAAAGGGCTGCTGCTGTAATTCACATTAAATGTACCTTGTGGCACTCTTCATTCTATGGGCTACCTGGAGCTTGCAGTACCAGCATAACACTGTTCTACAAATGGGTAGACAGGTGTGGGTTACCTCTGAGTCCTGACAAATGTGAGTATGTGTGTGTGTGTGTGTGTGTGTGTGTGTGTGTGTGTGTGTGTGTGTGTGTGTGTGTGTGTGTGTGTGTGTGTGTGTGTGTGTGTGTGTGTGTGTGCATATTTGTAGGAGACAGCATTCTGAGGCTACATCCTCCAAATACACTAAACCTTGTCATACATTATAAGGGATGGTGATGTTTCTGACATTAGGAGAGCCATGACAACACCCTCACCCTACTATCCATGTGGAGTGTGCAATAAATGCATATCCCTGTAGTAGCAATAATTAGATAGACAAGGGTTTGTATTGCAGTCCTGGTCAATGTGTGATCGTGGGTATGTCAGAGCATCATCATGAGTTTTAGTGAGTACAAAATCCAATGTGGGGAGGGGGTTATGGGTATACTGTATTTACACCATGGTAGCCCCAGTATATGTCCCAAGGTCCACTGTATGAGAACCGATGTGACCATCAACCATACAGGTAACTGATGATACTCTTCAGCCCAATGATGCATGTGCTGGGGTCAAAACTTTGTAACCGTATGGACTCACTAACAAGGTAGTCTCACTGCTAAACCCAGGTCTGTCAAATCTGTCTATGAATGTATGTGTTTGTCAATGTGTATATGACAGCATATTATACTATGTATTGCCCATTAACACCCAGTACATCCACCATTACCATACTGTACAAGGCCTGGTGATGTTCACTTTACTGGAAGCTTGGGACACACCTCACCCTTCAAGCTCTGTGGTGTGTGTGCAATTAAGGCCAAACACATTAGTAGCAATAAGTACCTATGTAAGGGATCTAATTTCAGTGTTGCCAAATAAGTGTGGGTGTATGTGAAGGGATCTACTTCAGTTTGCAGAAAAAATATTTCCTAGGAGATCATCTGTCCGAGGACTAACTGGCAAATGGTAACATTGCAAACCATTCACCTTGTGGGAAATCATTCCATCAAAATAGTAGTGGATGTGTAAATGCCCTTTTCCTCATTGCTCAGATGTACAGTGATACTGGGGGTTGGTATACATAGTTGGGTGTGGTTGTTGTGGACACAACCACCCACATTGGGGTATTGTTGTGCGTATCCCCCCACTTAGTGTGCAGTTATACTGTCCAGTTTATTTTAAGAGGTTAAGTAGTTGTTAGTCACACTGTGTGTGGTTCTTTACCACCCCACACTCTCCAATGTGGGGGGCTTTGCCCCCACACCAGCACAACTATGTATACCAACTCCAGGATTGCAGTACGTTGGGGGAAAAGACATATACCCTGCCAGTACCATTTCCAATTAAATTAAATTTGGCCGACTGATTATTTACTGATGTAATGTTTTGACAATTTGGTCTTGGTGGAGTTACAAATGCTAACATGAGTTGTCTGCACAATGAAGTAAAGCCATGTGACCAGTATTCTCAGTGTATTGCATCAACACAAAAACCTGTGTGTGTGTGTGTGTGTGTGTGTGTGTGTTATTCACAAACATTTGATGTGTGTCACCCAGTACACTTACCATTGTCCACTGTATAAGAGCTGCTTACATCAGCCACCATGCTCTCACCTGTATACAGCCCTCAGACCTATAAAGCCATGTGGCACATGCAGTAACTGTTATACAGACCTGTCACTTGTGTTCAGCTGTACCCAGGATATGACACAGTCAATATGTTACCACAGTGCCACACCCCTTGTAGAAAGGACAGCAGACCAACATCCTCAGGACACAGACACCTAGAACACAAACAGAATGCATTATGGAGACCACATTCAGTCACTGTTAATAACAGCAATAATGCACCATGGCTAGACAGCTACACACCCCGATGTGTAAGCATGAAACATTCCAGCCGATAACACTTTAAACAGCATTACATTGCTAAACTGTCATACATACACCCTGTGCATCAGAACCATATTAGCATGTCCCTGCATTGACGGTATGGATGACAGGGATATGACACAGGTATCATCATATGCACAGGGTGTGGTGTGGGTATGCCAGAGGTCTAGGCTGAGCTGTTTGTTTGACATCATGTGTGTTGGTTAGGGGTTTGTTCATTAAATGGCCTGTGCAGATGTAGTGTGTAGGTATGGAGGTGCCCTAGCTGTGATGGTGATATGTGTGTGTGCGTATGGATTCACATAGTTCTCCCATGTGGCTGCCCTATACAGGTGTATGTTGGACAGCTGTGTACTGTACATGGCAGGGTGTACAGTTCACTGTGTCCGGCCACGGACATGGGAACTGCACCTTCCAAGGGTTGCACTGGCACCATCAGGCAGAAGCCATGTTATGGTACTCTCCCCTGATGATGCCATTTGTCTGCTGGATATGCATCCCTGTTGGGACTGGCCAGGACCATGTGCACATGGCCCACTGCATTGTGGTGTGGACAGCACCCCCACTGTAGTGATGGTGCTGGTACTGCCACTACAGGAGCAGGAGTGAGATGTCGCACGTCCACATAGACCTACACCCGCTGGTGTTACTGACCTACATCCACATGGCTGATGTCCTACTCTCACTACATGCTCTACCACAGACACCACACAGTTGATGATTCCCACCATCTCACCCAGCCATCTATCCATGACCCCTGCAAAATAATGGTGGCCATCTGCATGATCACGGATGTAGTCATGTACAGCAAGAAGAGCAGCCCACTGGAGTCTCAGACCATCTCTGGTGTAATGTTCCATATGTGCCTGTGCCTCCAGGATGAGCCAAAACATGCATCTGGTGACACCTGCTTTGGCACCTCTGCCCAGGGCATGATGGCCAGCAGCCCACCTATGAATATCCCTGTCCATCTGCCTGTGTGGGAACCCACCAGTCATCTGGCTATGGCTGCTGTGTACAGACACACTTGCCATAGTCATTGCACACTCCTGTCTCTTTACACCAACCACAGATTTTCCCTTATCTATGGCCACTGGTGATGAGGTATGTGTGAGCATTGTGCCTATGTGGGGGGATGGGGTGGATAAAAGTGGGGTGCCAACCAATGGCAGAGATGCAGCCCCTGACAACCCTGCCTGTGCCTAATTATGCCTGTTATCATTGTCAGAGTCTGTATGCACACTAACATCAATTTGCCTGTAGGAGGGATGGACCCTGACCCACCTCGCCACTAGTGAGGGGCATACAAGACATCTAAATTAAGACCTGCACATTATGGTTTACTTTTTCACACACACACACACACACACACACACACACACACACACACACACACACACACACACACACACACACACACACATATTTACAGGTGATGTGGCACAAAGATATTACACAGACATTTCATTACCCGGCAGTTGACATGCATGACATATGGCACTCAACAGCATGCACTGCAGACTTTCGTAATCCTCGTTACCAACAATATACGTCTCTGTGATGCATGAGTTGTGTTAGTAGGTGATGACCCTGCCCCTGGAACACACTGCACCCATGTACACATTATTGCTGTGCACCTGTATAGCACACTGGCATGTACTGTGCACCATACCTCACAAGTGTACAGACTATTGCTGAATGTGTAGATGTCTGGCAGTTATGTTTGCTCTGTTGCTCACAGTCCCTATCTGTTTGTCTGACACATAACTGGGATGATACGAGGTCTGATGTCAATAATTAATGCCTGACCTTTGATTTGCAGATCTCATTATCAGCAGCGCATGTATATGTAATAAAATCCAGTTAAACTGACAACCTTCAAAGCTTCATGTGGATATGAGGAGTGTACACACCCCTGTTGACATGCCAGCCTCTTCTATGATATACAATGGGGCCACAATGCTGCATCTGATAACATTACACACACCTGATATTTGACATATGACCTGTGCAATCTAATGCAGTATCAAACAGATGTGTTAATCGTGGAGATGCTGAATAAGATGAATACAACATTTGGGTTGCATAAGTGTGCACACCCTTAAAACAATGGTTTGTTGAAGCACCTATTAAGTGACCTACAGCAGTCACTATTCCTAGAATGGGTATACTAACATAGCCCATATTTACTTGCCATTATCTGGGCTGCCTGACCTACAAAGGTCCCCCAACTCTGCCAGATTGCAATGTCAACTCATGTGCACAGCCCTTGGAGGTCACACAGTGGCTTCACTATTGCTGTAGAGTCTGTGTTATGTCTGCCACAATTTATAACATTGACTGTGTTCAGATACAGACATTCTTAGCTAGGTTTGTATGTATGCTTCAGTTCACTGTTGTATTTGAAGCTGACTACCCTCCCCATCCTCAGCCTTACTGCAGATGCCTGAGAACTATGGGCCACACATGAGTGTTATTTTGCAGTGTTCCAAATTCCACCCACTATGTCTACCAGCCTAGTCCCAGCTAATGAACAGCAACCCTAAAGGCATACACTGGCACCAGTAAGCTAAAAGTTGGGGATGCTGGCCCTAAGGTGAAGTGAGCTGTTACTTGTGTACCACACATATCTTTATGAATACTGTCTGTAGGTTTGAGCTTTGGTCTCATGACAGCATTACACATTGCAACACATGCCTTTAAGAGACATGATGCTATGTTTATGCTACCTGTACAGATAACTGGTTGATGTTTCATATGGGACAAATCTACCGTCTGATTACCCTAACCCATAGGTCACATTTATGCAGAATCCTGTCAATTCTCGACACAGGTACTACACAGGCAGTACTTGCTAGACATTCCTGCAACTCCATCAGGGTTGCTGCATGTCTCTGTCCAGCCTCCATGACCTGTTTGTAACATGTTTTGTCATCTGTTTTGGTTGGGCATCTGTTTATTTTCTACATCACTGTTGTCCCATATTTAATATACCTCTAGATCACTGTCTACACTGTTTGCCATGGTATATGCAAAGGTGAGGTAAGTTTACTTTTCCCATTCCTGACTCCTACCTTTCAGATATGGGATCCATTTCATGCTTTATAAGATGTGTGCAAGCCATGGCTGCCTCTGTTGTAGGTGACTGGGCAAATATCATGGACATACATCTTTGACAGCAGACCATTACTTGGTGTGACATTGTGGCCCTCTACTCAATTGCAGGTGTGTACTCAAGAAGAGTGAATGCTGTCAGTACATGACAAGCTGCCTCTACAATATGTCATTTGGAGTGTGTGCACACATATGCTTCCAGTGTTTTGTAAGGTTTGTATACCCCATATTTGTTTCCCTAACATGAGATTCTATATTACACATTCATTGATCATGTTAGGACTACATTACAGGTTGCAAAATGTGTGGAATGTGTTATTGTGGTCTGCCGTTGTATATTTTAGGAACAGTTGCCATTGTAATAGTGGTGTATACACTGTTGTATCCACTGTATAAGGGTAATGTTTCATACATGTCCCTACTGTACACCATTTGTCCCATCATTTTGTTTATCTCTGTTCACACATCTTGCACTGACAGGTTGTGAGGTATACTTCAGGAATCTTACATACCCTGCAGATATGCCACCATGGTGATCACTGTGATGCAGCACAGTTAACACCAACAACAATGAACATGTACAGCATGCATAATGTGTAGGTGTGTTAAATGTGTGCATGGCAAATAGCATGGCTTAACATGGCCGGTGTATTGACAAACCTGAACAAAACAACACCATACTCACCAGCTACAGGCTGCTGTCCAAGTTGTATACCAGAGGGACCTAAACAGTTGTGGGAGAGAAGCAATGTCAGTAGGCACACCTGTGGCATTGGTACAGGATGGAAGCAGCATTTCAGCACATCAATAATACAAACCACAATACTATGGATTATGCACATCTGTGCATTACTACACTCCAGTGACATCCTATCTTATCTGACATATGCATGTAGATACTTTATTACATATAAAGATAGATAAGCAAAAGTGTTCTAGTGATGTGCACTGGAGCCTTATCTGCATGATCCTCATTCATTGTGTGGGTGGCACACACCTCAACAATGCTGTCTTCCACTTCATGGCTTGTCTGGTGGGCGGGTGCCCCAAGGCTGGTGAGGAGCTCCTTGGTGTGTGTCAGTTGTGGCTGGATGGCGTGACCCCCACCTGTGGCTAGCCATTCCCTCACAATAGCAGCAGCCCGCTGACGGGCATGGCAGATGAGGTCAGTGCAACGATGCCGCACCTGCTCATAATTTCGGCTGTGCAGGCCGACATCATTTACCCTGTGAACAAGGTCATTCCACAGGGTGGTCCTCTCCTGCAGATCCTGGGCTCTGCATCTGAATAATATGTTCTGCAATAGGTATGCACCTGTGTCCCTGTACAACCACTATAGCAACCTATTATGTGCTTTGTGTATTCCTGCTGTCCACAAAGGGGGATTACTCTATCATTAGTGGAGGCTGGGTGTACAGGTCAGATACTGCTGTTTCCATTTGGCTACAGTGGATATAAAGTGTAAACTCCCTTGTTACAATGCCTGGTATTTGTGTAATTGAAACATGACCCCACAAATACTTATTTCAACACAATCCCCACCTGTAATGTAACCTATAGCCTGCTCATTCCAATTGAAAACATAACAATCTGTTCTGAGAAAACATAAGAGAAATAATACTCATTACAGTAAGCCAGTTGAATGTGTGTGCACACCCTTAAAATTATATGTTGTGTAAACACCTGCTGAGATGATTACAGCATCCATTTGTCTTGGTTTGTACTCTTAACATCATGACACATCTCCACTTGGCAATGGTTGCTCACCTTCCTTTAAACAGAGTTGTTTCTTTTTCAATAGAATGTATAGGTTATGGGCCACATTTGAGGTGAGAGACATTTTGAAATGATGTTCTGTGGTCTCATTGGCATATAGCACACAAACCTGGTATTCCAACAGGGGTGTGTACACTTTGGATATACAGTGTATATGGGTGTTGATATAGATGTTAGTGGTAGGCAAGGGCAGTGGCTCATAACACATTTCTACACTTCTCTGATTACGATCTGATAATCAGGCATACTGCAGTACCCATATCAGTGTTATGGCAATGCAACAATCAGGCAGTGATGGGAGTAATCTATTACAATTTCCAGTAACTATTAATATAACTAGTTACTTTTTCAAAATAGTAACTAGTAATAGTAATATATTACTTTATTTAGTAACTAGTAACTTAAATGTGAGTTACTTTTGAGATACTTTTGCTTAAACTAGTGGATGTTCTTTGTGTTTCACTGTTGCAGTCCTCACATATGGGTTATCTGGCTCCCAGTAGCCCTCAGTCAGCCCGAATACCAGAGTCCTTGGTATAGGATGTCGGCTGCCGCCAGTTGTAAAACTGATGTCAGAATGCCAGGTATAAAGGGCGGCAGCAGACACCATTTCCTCAGTCTTTCTTGCCGCGGAGCCCGAAGCAGATGCAATTCGCACTAGTGCCGGTTGGCCGTTTACCTTCGTTTCACTTTCCGACTACCAAGTTGAAGACGCTTTCAGATAAGAACCCCGTTGGGGACCCTCTTTTCTTGCTTTAACAAATTTCAGATAAAGTTAATAACTGTCTTGCCTGTGGAAAAGAGATTCCGCATCGAGATTTCCATTCCTATTATATAACTTGTTTGAGCCTTGAGCACAACGTCCCTAACTGTGATCTCTGTGCTTCCTTTAACCCGCATACCATACGCTGTAGAGCTAAAGATTTTGTATAAGCATTTCGGAGTCTGGCCTAAGTTCATCAGTATGACATCTTCTGGTCTCCCGACTTCGGATATACCTAGGAAACGCAAAGACGAGGACCGCAACAGGCCTAGGGTTAAATCAACTGATGACGCACCGGTGAAATTGGTCGTTAGCCCAGCGTTACTCAGTGAGGTGCTTTTGTAGCCCATGCCACAGGCTGTTATTTCATCTTCAGACCCTCTGCCTGCCGCTTTCTCAGATGGGTCCAGAGCCGCTTTGCAGGCACTGGCTTCTGACGCCTCTTCTTTATGACATGAGACCAGAACCAGACCAACTTACCTTACTTCAGACTTCTGCAGTTGCTAGGCCTCCCGAGTCCCTCCGGATTACTAGTAAACCTTCCAGGCACAAACCTACTCACAAGCTGGCATCTGCCTTCCCTCCTGTACCTAAATCCCAGTTGGTAAATATGGCTGGTGATTAGGGGCTCTCATCCCCCTTCAAAGAGGATGAGGGAATTATCTCCTGATATTTTGTCTGTCTCAGATTCTGAGATGTCCAGTATGTCTGCTGATGAAGAAGAAAATTCTCAACTTTTTTCTGGCTTTGAGGATTCTGATGCTGAGAACTCTATACCTTCTGCCTCCCCTCCAGAGGATTTTTCCTTTGGGGATACTTTGAATACTCTTAGAGAGCATTTTAAATGGGAATGTCAGGATTTTACACAGTCCAAGAAAAGAATCAGGGAATTTTTAGATTTGCCACAGCATACGCCTCAGTCTATACCTCCAGTTTTGGAAATTGTGGATGATGTTTTCATGGAAAATTCTTTAACTCCTAATTCTGTTCCTTCTGCCCCCAAAAAAACAGACAGGTATTACAGGGTTCCTGAGTCTCATCAATTCCTTTTTAAGAACCCTACTGCTGATCCAGAAATTATTTCTCAAGTCCCAAAGGGTGTTGAGGCTACTGTTGCTAAAAACCCTGTTCCATCTGATAAGGAATCTAGGGCCTTGGACAGGTGGGGTAAAAAAGTCTATACTTCTGCAACTCTTGCCATTACATCCGTGAATTGTCTTTTTCACATGCTTAAATATCAGCAGCATAGTTTGGAGGCTATTAAGGATAAACTTGGAAATATTCCTTCCATGACAGAGAACAAAGATTTACAAGACTTACTGAATTCTGCCACTTTAGTTAATAAGCATTCACTTCATTGTGGTTTTGACACTTTGGAGGCTTCCTGCAAAGCAGCAGCCACTGGTTCTATAATTAGAAGGCATGTTTGGCTCAGGGAGCAGCCTTTTTCTGAACCAGTCAAATCTAAATTGCTGGATGTTCCTTTGCACAAGGACAATCTTTTTGGTAATAAGGTTGAGGAGGTACTAAAGAGGTTGGAGGATAAAGCAAAATCTGTGCAAGCTGTAAAAGATTTTCTTCAGGTTCAGCCTCCTCGGTTTAGTAGGCATTATCCTTCCAAGAATTGGTCTTTCCCTGATCCTGGCAAGCAGGGTCAGTCTAGGCCTAGGGGTTTCAGATCTTCCAGAGGGCAGGCTTCTTCCCCTCAAAGGGCTAAACAATGGCAGCCTTCTTCTGCCTACCTCTGTGGACCCTGGGTTTCCTTTGGGGGAAGGTTAGCCAGGTTCGCAGAGGTATGGTCTACCATCACGGACAACAAATGGGTACTCAATATAGTAAACCAAGGTTACAAGTTTTACTTTCACACCTTCCCTGTTTTACAAGGATACCCAGACATTCCCAGAACTCTCAGGGCAGAGGTACAAACTCAAATTTCTTCTCTACTGACTGTAGGGGCTATAAAGCCAGTTCCTGCAAATCAAGCAGGCCTAGGTTTTTATTCAAGGCTTTTTCTGGTACCCAAGAAAGGGGGCACCTGGTACCTTATTCTGGATCTGTCTATTCTAAATACTTTTTTGGTGATTCCCAAATTCAAGATTGCTCACTCTTCAACAGTTACTACCAATGCTGGGCAAGGATTCATGGCTGGTAAATTTGGATCTGAAGGAGGCTTATCTGCACATCCCAATAAGGGAAATTTGTAGGCAGTTCCTTCGCTTCAGGGCTGGGAAGCAACACTTTCAATTCTCAGCATTGCCCTTTGGCTTATCTACTGCTGCTAGAGTTTTTACCAAGTGCCTGGCTCCAGCCATTGCCTTTAGCAGGCAGAAAAACATTCAAATTTATCCTTACCTGGATGACTGTCTCATTCAAGCCCCAGAACAACTAGAAAAAGATTTGGATTTTGTAAAGAACACTCTCACCTCTTTGGGTTACACTCTCAATGAAAAGAAGTCAAAGCTGGTTCCTACAAGGGAGATTGTTTTCATAGGAGAGAGTCTGAATACAGCCACCCAGATGGTATTCCTCCCTCAACAGAAGCAAGAAGATCTTTTGGCTTACTTCATTAATTTGGCAAGCATGACCCAGCTCTCTGCAAGGCAATTCCTGCAAGCACTGGGTTCATGGCTTCATGTATTTTGATGATCCCATATGCAAGGCTGCATATGAGAAAACTTCAATGGTACCTCAAGAATCTTTGGTGTCAACACACACAGGACTTAGACTTGATTCTTCCCCTGATTCCCTGTCTACATATGGAGTTCCTCTGGTGGGAGACAGCCTGTTCTCAGAACAAAGGTCTGCCTTTCTGCCCACTGCCTGCCAGCCAGCCTCTAACCACATATGCCTGAGATGTGGCATGGGGGGACTCATCTGGAAGGCAGGGGCATACAGGGGACATGGAGCAACCAGCATATTCATCTGCACATAAACATAAAAGAATTGATGTCAGTGCAGCAGACCTTGCTGGCTTTCAAGGACTTACTCTACCCTGGGACTCTGCTGATCAGAACAGACAATACCACAGTCATGTGGTACATCAACAAGCAAGTGGGGGGACTCGCTCTTTCCCCTTGTGCAGACAAAGCATGAGACTATGGTCTGTAGCAGCATCCATGGGCTTACATCTAATAGCCCTGTATCTCTCAGGGAGGCTAAACTCTTTGGCGAATCATTTGAGCAGACATGTTCTGGATCCTTAGGAGTGGCAACTGAACAAGGACATTTTCCATTGCATCACTCATCATTGGGGCACCCCACAAGTGGATCTTTTCTCCTCTCACACCAATCATCTCTGTATAACCTTCTGCACCAGGGAGTTTCACAACAAAACTTGGAGGGTGGATGAGTTTGTCCTTCACATGGACACATCTCTCAGTTTATGCATTCCCTCCTCTGCCTCTTCTTCCCAGAGTGCTGCTAAAGATAAGGGACAAAAAAAAAAACAAAGGCGATTCTAATAGCTCCAGATTGGCCCAGGCAGCATTGGTATCCCCTCCTTCACAGCCTTTCACAGGCTCAGCCATGGCATCTTCCCCTGGTACTAGATATCTTGGTTTGGGGGGGGGGTTCCTTCATCCTCCTCTTCAAACTCTACATTTAATTGCCTGGCTAATACTTTAAATCTTTCCCAGCAGGTGGTTAAAGTTCTTTATGAGGCCAGGAGGCCTAGCACAAGAAAATCCTATGCAGATAAATGGAAGAGATTTTGCTCTTGGTTGCTGGCTAAAGGAGAAGACTCTTCTCATACTTCTCTTTCCCTCATTCTTGACTACCTAGTCGGACTGCTTAACAGTGGACTTTCCTTTTCTTCAATCAAAATTCACGCTTCAGCAATTTTGGTTCATTGTTCTTTTGAGCAACCCATTTTTTCTCACTCCTTGATGAAACAGTTCCTGAGGGGAGTTAGTAATCTTAGGCCTCCCAGAAGAGCTCCTACTCCTGTTTGGGATCTTAAATTTGTCCTGGAAAAACTTACTCTGCCTCCCTTTGAACCAGCTGCCTCTGCAGATTTGAAGTTTCTATCATGGAAGACTGCTTTCCTATTAGCTATTACTTCAGCTTGAAGGGTATCTTATTTATTTATTTTATTTCACATTTGTTTACCGGGATAGTCCGACTGGATACATGCCCATTTTCAGTGGAGGCCCGGGGAGAAAAGCTCCACATAGAGAAACTTACATAGATTACACAGAAGTTAGCAAACAATTATAAAAACAAAGTGATTATATACAATGGGTTAGTAGTGTTCCCTAGTACGGACTCACAATTCTCATGGACAGACAATTAAAAGTAAAAGACATCAGATTGGAAGTAGAGCTTGGTGATGTAGTTACAAGTTATGATAATTGCAGAATATGCTTTTAGTTTATAACTTAATCAGGGGTGGTACGTGGGCATAGCCAATTCACTTTGAGATACTGTTTGAAGTTTTTTTAAGATACTTTTGGAGGATTGTAGGGTTTTATAGTTTGGCAACGAATTCCAGGTTTTGCCAAAGAAGTATCTGAGCTGCAAGCCTTAATGGCAGTAGAACCTTTCATTATTTTTCATTCAGATCGAGATTCTTTGAGAACTAATCCTTCCTTCATGGCTAAGGTAGTTTGCAGTTTAACCCTTAACCAGTCTATTCACCTGCCTACATTTTTCAACAGTCCCCAAAATAAAGGGGAAAAGATTCTGCACTCTCTTGTTGTGCATAGACAGCTGAGATTTTACTTATGACTAAATCATTTCAAAAATCTGAACAGTTGTGGGTTAGTTTTGCTCCTGGGGCTCAGGGTAAAGCTATTTCAAAACAAACCATCTCCAAATGGATTGCTCATTGCAGTCACTTTTCTTACCTGCAGCATGGGAAGGTTTCCCCTCAGGGTATTAGGACCCATTCCACTAGAGCAGCCTCTACCTCTGCAGCCTTTCTGAGAGGTGTGCCTACTAAGGACATTCTAGAAGCAGCTACTTGGTCTTCTGTCCATACTTTCACAAAGCATTACAACCTACCTTTGTTTTCTAAACCCAGGGCTGGTTTTGACTCTGCAGTTTTGCAGGGCCTTCTTCCCAACCCTTAATCTATGATCCTTCCTCCACTCTTTGTTTTTTTCCGGGGCTTTGGGAATCAACCCATATGTGAGGACTGCAACAGTGAAACACAAATAACATAGTACAGTTGTGTACACTTACCATAAGCATAGATGTTTGAGTGTATTCACTGTTGCAGTCCTGGTTTCCCACCCTCCATTCCCCTTTTTCCTAAGGCACAGACTATATATATTTTTATTTTTTGTATGACGTGTCCAGGGTGCTTCCTTCCTGGATTAGCCTTCTTTTTGGGGTTCCTGACAGTTAAGACAAGAAAAACTGAGGAAATGGTGTCTGCTGCCTCCCTTTATACCTGATGTTCTGACATCAGTTTTACAACCAGTGGCAGCCGACGTCATATACCAAGGACTCTGGTATTCGGCCCGACCGAGGGCTACCGGGAGCCGGATAACCCATATGTGAGGACTGCAACAGTGAATACACTCGAACATCTACATTTATGATAAGTGTACACAACTGTACTTTCTCAACGTGGGGGATATAGCCTCCTAAAGAGGGATGTAAATCTTCTGGGGTCCCTATATGGTATGAATAGTAATCAGATGTTGGGAGGTGATAGACACTTTGAAGTGGCAATTTGGATAAAAAATTACAAAATAATGTTGGCACAACTCATAGTATGTAGCATTCATAATAGATCATTAGAACTAGTCTGGAACAAAATTTACTTCATTTTTTTAGTACTGCAAGGAGGTGAAAGCTAATGATGACCAGATTCCAGCCCAGCCCTGGTACTGTGTTACTCTCACCCACTAAAACATCCCCTAACACTGGACAATTCTAGCCTGCCAGAGCTCATATGCTTACCTTGCAGTATAATAAATGGCATTGGTTCTTCGTACCACCATTAGTCGGAATCAAACTCATCACTCATCAGTTGAGCACCCGATGCCCCAACCCACTGCACCAAGCAGTACGCTTCAAGTGGATCTATGATCAACCAGCTTTTGTCCTGACAAATTTTCTATGTTCTATTTAAAATTCTTTTCAGGTTTCAATTTTTAGTTGCTGAAAATAGACAAAATGTGATAGGTTTTTATAGGTCTTATGCTGTTGGCTGGTTTGGTTTAATTATTATCTGGGACTCTCTAGCTATAAAGACTAGTCTTCTTCTTCTCCTTTTGGCTGTGCCCATTAGGGGTCACCACGGTGGATTATCAGTCTGCAAAACAAGTGGCAGTGGAGTTTTACATTGTTGAGTTGTCAGCCCAGTGTTCAAACTTCTTCAGAAGGCACACGCATGCACACACTCACACCTAAAGCCAATTTAGAATTTCTAATCCACCTGCAGCATGTCTTGGGAATGTGGGAGGAAACCAGAACACCCTGAGGAAACTCACTTGAACACAGGAAGTGTAGATCATAGTGTGTGTTATACATTTAAAACCACTGTAGTTCATGGGCGCATGCACAGAAAGTACTGAGCACGTGCAAGCAGAGTGCCATTTTGTGTAACCAGCTGGAGTGAAAGCATGTATTTGTATAGCAGTCAATCAGTTAGCTAGTTCACTTAACTTTTATGTTCCAGTCATCCATCCTGATGTGTTTGTTTGTAATAAATATCTTAAATGAACACCCAAACCTCATCTTATTTGAATACACAAGATGAGTGACATGTTCTCAGAATGGGATCCGAAGTCAAAACTTAAAACCATGAGGTGCACAGTCAGAAATGGAGGAATATTCAAAAGTGGCTCAAACGACTACAAACGACTCGTAAACAGGTCAGAAAATATTTCCAGGTTCTTAAAGTGTGCAAAGTGTTGTCACAGTGTGCAGTATTACAGTACAGTCTTTTCAAAGAGTACAGTTATTTCAAAGAGTCTGTTGTACAGCTGAATATAATTACAAGTACTTGGTGTGTGTTTGACACTTATTTGGCATGGCAGAAAGATTCCACAGACCTAATAATAATATTGTTGAAAACTGGAGAGTGTTTGAGCAAGAATATGATATTTTCATACAGGCTGCTTTTTCTGATAGACGCACATACAAAAGCATTTATTCTGCTCAATTTAGCTAGTTCAGAAGCCATTGAGAGAGAACATTCATTTGTGTAGGCACCTGCGGTTTATGTAGAGAAGGGGAAGAGTGCCATATTGTGATACAGGCTGAAAATTGGAAAGACTGAGTGCTTAAAAAGTAAATTTAGAGATGGGCAACCCTCAAATGAATATTATAGTGGAAAGGCACTATTTTACACAAGAGATCAAAAGCCTGGTGAAACTTCTGCAGCATATATAACTGACTTGGGAAACAAGTCAAAAACGTGCAGATTTGGTGATCTGAGAGATGAGTTGATAAAAGACAAGCTTGTGTGTGGTGTTAATAATAATGCATTTTGCTTTGAGACAGTAATTTAACTTAAAGCAAAAACGCAGGGATTTGGCAGATATCTGATCTTACAGAAAAGTACACAAATATGCTTACGAATGATAAGAACATGCTTGCAGCTTCTTCCAGCATGAATGTTGATAGTATGCAGCACACTACGGCTGACATTTGGACCCATCAGAATCCTAGTTTCTTTTGTGTCACCACCCAATGGATCGACTGTAACACACTTCAAAGAAAGTCAGCTGCTTTGTCATGCTGCAAATACAGGGAAGGAACACACATGATCTCAGAGCATAACTCTTGAGAGCATTCCCATCAAGTACAAGATAGATCAAAAGGTGTATGCAACAATTAGACAATGGCAGCAATTTTGTAAAGGCTTTTTCTGTCTTCTCATAATGTGAGAGATCTGACACTACAAGCATTCTGTCTCAAGATGAGGATGATGATGGTGAAGTGATTTACAACAGTATGACAGCTGTGCTGAGTCAGTCAGTGCAAAGCAAGAACACCTATTCACTGCCTCCCCATCTGAGATGTGCAGCACACACATTGAATCTAGTTGTCATGCAAGATGCTGAATCTGCTTGTAATGATGCACAGTATAAAAAGATCATGTGAAGCACCATGGCCAAATACTATGTTGCTTGGAACAAGGCTAGTCAAAGCACCCAAGCTGCTGAGGTGGCATGAAATAAGTGTGATCTGGCATTGATTATTCCCAATGCAACACAATGGAATCCCACTTTCAACGTGATGGAGAGAATTCACTTCATTGCAACTCAGGGTGAAGGCTTGCTGCATGAGATATGTGAACAGATTAAAATTGTCATTTTTAGGTCTGCAGAAATTACATTTGTTGCTAAGTTTTTGCAAGCAATGCAGCCCCTGGCAATGGCTCTGAACATCCTGCAGTCAGAGCTGAAAAGCTTCATGGGAACCCTGATCCCCACTACTACGTACCTAAAAAACAAGTTATCCAAAGTCAGGTAGTCTGTGAAGCTTATTATGATGCTAGTTGATGCTCTTCTTAAAGCCATTGAGGCTTGGTTCAATCATCTTCTGGAACATGAAGAGCTTATTCTGGCTAGCATAGTGCATCCACAGTTCTGTTTGAGATGGATGGACACTGAACAGTAGAAACTGAGGCAAGGCTCTGCTCCTTGATGCCATGCAGAAACTGGATGAACCTGCACATGGATCATCTGAAGCTTCTGCATTAACTGCCATAGACAGCTTCTTCAGCTTCAAAGAATCAACTCCAACCAATGTCAGCATATCTTCTCAGATGGACATGTATCTGGCTCACCGTTCCAGAGAAATATCTTCTCTCAACAATTACCCTATAGTCAAGAAGATATTTCTGAACACTAATACTGCTCTGCCATCTAGTGCACCCATTGAATGCCTATTCAGTCTTGGTGGACAAGTGCTGACTGCAAGAAGAAATAGACTCACTGATGAACACTTTGAAAAGTTGCTCCTTCGAGCCAACAGAAATGTGTAGTCATTGTGAATAGTTATATAAAGTGATATTTTGGTTGACGTTGTTGTGTTAACAGTCTTGTTAGACCTATGACATTTTCTGTAATCATTTTTGCATCCTTAGAATTTGTTTTAGCAGATTAGCCTAATGTACATTGTTGAAGATTTGATCAGTTGTAACTTATGGGTCTTGTGTTGCTAGCTGTGTGTACTTTGGTTTAAGTATTACATTGTGACTCTCTGACTACAAAGACTAATATGTGGGACTTTGTAAACTGTAAAATGCTATTCAACATTATTGTAACACTGTGTATACAACTTTAATACACTCGTATTCATGTGCAGTAAGCATATATTCTTCACACACAAGTACTATGTGAGTAAATCTGAACATGATAATTGATAAACTATACTTATGTAAAAGTAACTCAACAGTAACTAGTTACTTTAGTTAGTAACTAGTAATATCAATATATTACTTTTTTAGAAAAGTAATAATGGTAACATATTACTTTCACTTAAAAGTAACTAGTAATAGTAACTTATTACTTTTATAAGTAACTAGCACAACGCTGCAATCAGGACAACATGTGTGACCCTGTACAGTCAAAAGGTCAGTGTATAGAGAACGCTGTTATATGGCCCTTGTAAGACATTTTATGGGGGAGGGGTATTAAGTGTTTTTAACCTAGGCTGTTAGAACATGTTAGGGATATTACTAATAAGATACATTAAGGTGGGTTAGAGCTTATTGTGTTGCACACAGTTCAGTTTGTCAGTGTGGTAGTACATTTTGAAGTGAAGCATTGTTATGTAAAGGATCCATTGACATTGTAACGTGTGATATGTTCCCCCTATGGGGGTTAACTACAGAGAGTAATTGGAGGCTGTTGAACTAAATCTGTAATTTAGTGTTGATTGCTTCTTGTCTTCAAGGCAAGTGTGTTTTTTACTGCTGTACTGCTTGAAGGCTTAGGCCAAGACAGCAGAGTATCCTTTGTTTTGCAGATTAGTTTGGGTTAACACCTGTCCCTCTTTGCAAGGGACATACCCTCTTTGTGCAGTTGTGTCCTGCTGATGACAACTGACATATGGCAAATGTCATGAGATGGTAGGACCAAGAATGTATCATATGTTTTCTTTCATAGCTGCATAAATCGGTCATTTTGTATTTCAAACACCTAATTGATGAGGGATCTCAACCTTTAATTGAAGCTGATAAGGGAGGTTTTCCAGTCTTGGGACTTCACCTTATTCTGCATCAGTTTCATATATATATATATATATATATATATATATATATATATATATATATATATATATATATATATGTGTGTGTGTGTGTGTGTGTGTGTGTGTATATATATATATATATATATATATATATATACATATATATATATATATATATATATATATATATATATATATATATATATATATATATATATATATATATATATATATATACACACACACACACACATTTTCCCTACTGTTGAATGACTGTGCTGCATGATATATTTGAATAAACATCAGACATATCTACAGTCCAGATGGCTTAGTGGTCATTTGCTGTGGCTATGGTATGCAGGGTCCTCAGTTTAAGACTTGTTAGGGCTGATTATTTTGTTGCTAGGCAGAACATGGGCTGTTGGCTGCAGACTGATTAAGGCACTTTTAAGCATTTGTAAGTGGGTTTGCGAGGCGGCAAGCAATGCTAACTTCTGGATAAATATGCTTACAGACAGTTAGCTCTAAAAGTGCTTAATCTGTGTAGGCATCACTTATCACCATGCAAACAGGCTTAGTCCTGCTTACTACTGCTTACTCCCACTTACCCCCTCACTGATTTCTTTAAAAGAAAAGAAAAAGGGGTGATAGGAAAGTGGTGAAAAAGGGGGCACAAAGAGGGCAAAACAATATGAAAGATAGCTAGGGATATGCAGGATGGGTGTAGAGAAGGTCCATAGCTGTCCATTTTTTCTACAGCAACAACTGTGTATATATACTGAATTTGGAGTTGAATCTGGACTGTCAACATTACATAGCTGCAATTTAGTATGTTCACCCCATGCATCAGACCCATATTTGCATGCCCCTGCATCGATGGTTTAGATGGAAGGGATCTGGCACAGGTTTAATCATATGCACAAGGTGTTGTGTGGGTTTGCCCAGAAGCCTAGGCTGTGCCATTCAGTTGACATTATGGGTGTGTGTTTGGGGTGTGGGAATGATATGGTCTATGCAAGTTTGGTGCATGTGTGTAGAGGTGACCTCTTTCCTGATTGTGATATATGTGTGTGTGTGTGTGTGTGTGTGTGTGTGTGTGTGTGTGTGTGTGTGTGTGTGTCTGCACACAGTCACACCATGTGCCTGCTGTACACTGATGTTTTGTGGACAGCTGTGGGCCATACATGGCAGGGTGTACAGTTCACCATCTTCGGCCGTGGACACAGGAACTGGACCTGCCACGGGTCTGACTGGCACCACCAGGCCCAAAGCCCAAAACAGTACTACCCCCTAATGGTGACTGATGTCTGCTGAAACAGCAATTCTTTTCAGACCAGCCAGGACCACATGCCCATGGCCTGCTATGTAGTAGTGTGGAGAGCACACCACCCTCAGTACTGCCAGTTTCACTGCCACTAAGGGCGCATGATAGTGCACAGCCACGTGGACCCCCAACTGATTGTGGTGCTGAGCTACATCCATGCAGTGGCCGCCTCTCCCCTGCCAAACATTGAAGCACAGATATTCCATGAGTGATGAGTGCCCCGATCTCACCCAACCATCTATTCATGATCTCATTGCCCTCACGTCCCAGAGACAGCCATGAGCACCATGGAGATGTTCTGCCATGGTCCTGTGCAGTTGTCTGGTGTTACATTCATTACTTGCCTGCATCCATTACAGCCTGAAAAATACGTCTGGTAACTGCCACATTGGCACTTGCTACATGTGCTGGATATGCATCAATCCTCCTTCACCCTCCTGCCCATATGCCTGTGTGTGACCTCACCAGCAGTCTGGCTATGGATAGTAACTGGCTGCTCACCTGACAAAGTCTCCACACTTGGATGTCCGGTGGCTGCACCCACTGATGACAGGGAATGTGTGAGCATTATGACTGTGTGCGGGTATGGGGTTGACAAAGGTGGAATGCCAACCAGTGACACAGCTTCAGCCCATGACAACCCCACCTGTGTCCCGCCATGGTTGTCATCATGGTCAGAGTCGGCACACAAGCTAACATCACTTGTATAGCGGGAGGGACGTGGACCACCATGCCCATCTGTGAGGAAAAGACAAGATATGTACATTACTAACATCATTATATGGTTTGCTATCATATACACACACTCAATCACACACACACTCATTCACACACACACACACACACACACACACACACACACACACACACACACACACACACACACACTCACACACATAAAGTGTCCCACAGGCATTACACAGACCTCACATTAGGCAGAGGCTGACAGTTATGACACACACTCAGACCACAACAGACACACTCTAGACAGGCCCTCAACATCATGCCTTTTAGCTTAGTTTTACTACTACTTTACATCACTGGGATGTGTGACTGTCTTTAGTAGCTGTTGGGTCTTCACCTAGAACACATTACACCCATGTAGATGTCAGTGCTGTTCATCTGTATATTACTGTGGCAAAACCTAGGGAACATAACTACAAACTGTACAGAGTTTTCAGAACTATTCCGATACATGGGTCATACTCCCTTTCTGCTGCACATACCTTGTATGTTGGTCTGGTACATTACTGGTTAGACCAGTCGATTGGTGACCCTATTCTAATGTCATACTGTGATTTCCAGTTGTCATAACCTGTAATACATGTATGTGAAAAAAAGCCATTTCCTCAGACAACTTCACAAACTTACAGTGGATATAGTAAGTGTACACACCCCTCTTAACATGCAAGCATTTTGTGACATATCACATGAGACCACATTAATATTGCCATGAGATGTACACCATTTCATATGATATGTAACCTGTGCACTCTGAATGAGAAACATACGCATCAGGTAGGGGTGGCATATCGTACATGTCAGTATTACAATAGCTGACTTGCAGAAGGTGCACACCCATAAACCAATACTTTGGTAAAGCACCTGTTGCTCTCATTACAGCATTCAGTCCTCTTGGGTAGGTGTTTCTCAACATGGCACATCTTCACATGGCAATGTTTGCAAACTCTGCCTTGCCAAACACCTCCAAATCTGTCCAATTGCAAGGTCATCCCTTGTGCACAGCACTTGTCAGGTCAACACACAGACTGTGTTTTGTATGTAGGTATGGCCTCAGGCTTGGCCACAGCAGACTGTTGATTGTGTTCTTGTGAATCCATCCTTTTTTTCATTTGGATGTGGGGTGTGGCCCATTGTTGTGTGCAATGTTGGGATACCTCCCCATCCACAGCTATGTGGCAGAAACCAGACAGATCATAGCCACAAGGGACTGGTGTTTGGAAGTGGTCATAATACAATCAGAATTGAATACAGCCCCAGTTCAAGCTGGTGGACAACAAACCCAAAGCAGGACACTGCCATCTCCCCACTTCACTGTGCGGGTAGTGCTGTTCTGCTGTTGTGCAGTGCTATTACTGTGCCAAACTAACATGACCAAATTGTAGATAATGAGAGTTCAACCCTGATCTCATAACACCTTCACACATTTCCACACATGCGTTTTGAAAAGCTGATGTATTGTCCAGATGTTACACAGAACTGGATGTTGTGTGTTGTGAGGAACAGCTGCCATCATCAAAACACACCCTATACCCAAAAATGTGGAGTCCATAGAAGATTGTTGTCACATGTAGTACACCCCCAGTACTTGCCAGAGATGTTTGATAGTCTTTGACTGTTGCTCTATGTCTCCTGGCACCCTCCATGGATAACTCTGAGATGATTTTCTCAATATATGTGTAGGGATATCCATTTCTTCAAAATGTCACTGTTACACCATCTCTTGTACACATTTTGATTACTATTTGCACTGTGTTCCATGGCATATGCAATGCTGTGTGGATGTGTCCATAACATTCAATCCCTTTGCAGCATGTTAGGCTGTATGCGGACCATGGCTATTGCTGTAGCAGGCAACTGTGGGTCTGTGTTGCGATAATCTTGGTATGTGAGCTGACTGTTATTTTCAGGTACTCCAGGAGTTCGTGATTGATGGCAGGTGTGTACCCAATATGATCAACTGCTGTGGTTGTATCACACACTGATATACCCCGGTATGAGCTTCCTCCTGTCCATACAAATGCATCTAGTTTCTTGGACTGTTACCACTCCACATACATGTTCCCCCTAACAGAGTTGTATGTCTCACAGTTGCATTGTACAGATTATAGGTCAAAATACAGGTTGCAAGACTTTGGTCTTGTGTATTGTGCTCACATTTTCATATCTCACAAATACCTGGCATTGTGACATGTGTGTATACCTTTTATATGCACTGTATCACAGCACTGTATACAACATGTCCCTGCTATTGGCACTTTGTCCCCACATTTTGGCAAACATTATCCAGATGTCCTGCAATAACAGGTTTGTGAGTTATGATACTGATAT
>NC_056735.1:1757138400-1757193400 GCF_019279795.1 Protopterus annectens | reverse complement strand
GGGTAAAGTTAGCACTGAACCTATCAGCCAGGATGTTGGCGATATCATTTGGTTTTGTAATTTTCGTGCCTCTGTGCTGAAACTCAGAGCATATCTGGGTGTTGCTGCTGAGATTCTTGACATAGCTATAGAATGCATTGTGGTTGTCTTTAGAGTCAGTGGCAATCTTGTTTTCATAGCTTGCTTTGGAGGATTTTATGAGGGATCTCAGCTTCTTACTGAGGCTGACTAGGGAGCTCCTCCACTCATGGGATTTTACTCTCTTTTGCAACAGTTTCTTCCTTCTGTTGTAGAGTTTGGTTATAGCAGGGGACCACCAGATTGGGTTCCTTTTTTTGGAGGATAGCATCTTGGTTCTGGTATGGATAGCATGATCCATGCACTCGTGTAAGTGCATATAGAGTGCATTTCTATAAGATTCAGCAGTCATAACTGTATTGTCCATCTGCATGGTTGTCATGAAGTTTGCCACTTCTGTCTTAAGATGCATGAAGTTGGCTTTGGAGATTTATTTTTACAGTGGTTTTCTTAATGGGTGGTGGGGGTGGGATGTGGATATCTATGGTGATTAGCTTATGGCAGGATCTGACCAACAAGGAGTTGACTTCAGGTGTGGAACACTGGTCAATCATTTTGGCAATGACTAGATCTAGGATATTATTGCCCCTGGTGGGGGTGTGGATAAGTTGATCCAGGGCATTGGAGTTTATAAATTCTAGAAAACACTGAGTGAAGGAGTTGGTACATGAGTAGTTTTCCCAGTTAATTGTGGGGGTAGTTGAAATCGCCCATTATTAGGGTGTTTGGTTGAACCCTTATATTTTCCAGTATATCAAGAAAAGAGGGGTAGGAATCCTGGGGCATGGTGGGGGATCTGTAGCAAGCTACAATATGGATTGCAGTTTTGCCCAGAGTTAGTTGCACTTGGATAAATTTGGATGCTTTATGTTGGGCAACTAGCCAGGAGGTGTGGATATCCTTAATGAATATGGACACTCCTCTGCCCTTGATGTTCTGGTCCTGGTTAGATGGCTGAAAGGTATGGTATGAGTTATATCCTGGTAATGCAGGGGTGCTCTCTGGAGCCTTGAACCAGGTTTCAGTCACTGCACATATATCAATGTTCTCCATTTTAAGGAGTGCCTCGATTGAATGCATTCTGAGGTTTAGACATTTAGCGTTGAGTAGCATTACCCTCAGTTTTTTCTTGCCTGTATCTGTTACAGTGGAGGGTTTATCATTTGAACCATGACTAAAAAAGCCACTATAGGGGTGGTAAGGGCCTTAGCCAGTATCCAGAATCCCAGAGGTGACAGGTGCAGGCCATCTCTACCAAAGCATCGTGGCTTGTCGACCATGTTGTCCCAGGCAGACAGATACTAGATCCCCTTGGAATGAAGCCAGAAGCTTAGCCAATTGTTGAAGCCAACCATTTTGCCATTGTAATGTGGTATTATTCTTGGTGAAGGTAGGATGCAACTCAGGGCTAGGGTCATACCTGCCTGAATTACAAGATTGGAGAGCCCCTCTCTGTCTCCTTTCATGTAGACCAGAGAGGTATATCTCAGGTCGTTCACACCAACATGGACAATGACTGAGTCATATTTGTACTTGTGGAGTGACCTGATTGAGTGCATTATATGGCAGATCCTGGCACCCGGCAGGCAGCTAACAGTAACCTTCTCCTTGTTTATTCTGCTGAGTGGAACATCAGTGTGCCTGACCATAGAGTCACCTATGACTAATGTGTTAGGCATGTTCTTTTGCCTTATGGGCTGTGGTTGAGTGGCGCATTGGTTCTGTGTGTTATGTGTCTTTTGGGTTGTGTTGAGAGGGTGGAAGTTGCTTGCATTTCTGCTTTGGAGGTCTCTGTTGCTTGGGTAGATTTTTAATGAGAGCCTCCGAGAATATTTTTGTGTATCTATGTGTGGGTTTTGGTGGTGTAGGAATAGCGGGGCTATGTGATGATTGTGGTCTGGTGCAAGTGTTTACCTTCTCCTCTTGACTGAGAAGTTCAGTCTTGGGTTGAGAGAATCTTGCCTCCAGTTTGGCAAGATAAATGCATCTCTCACAAGTTGTAGAGTTGGGTGGTAGGAGGAGTGGGTTGTCAGTGTACATGATGCAATTGCTACATTGCCCCAAGATGCCCAGACTCATCAGGTAGACAGGAGAGAGCCCCAGGAGCTGTCCCTTGGACATGCCTGCATAATCACTATTTTCCTTTAGGCAAGTGAGGGAAAGAAGTACTAGAGCCGTTTTACTTGAAATAACTTGAGGAAGATTAGTACAAAAACTGTTAACCACTAGAAAATGAGAAAGGTTGAGTGCATCAGTAATTTGTAGCTTATTTAGTGCTTACAACAGATCTGAACCAGTGCTGAGCATGGAAAAGCAGATTCAGCTGCTAAAACTGAAAAACTGGCTAGTTCTAAGGGAAAAACTAAAGAACAGACTTTATGGTGCTGGGAATAGTTTAATCCTAGCTAAGCGGCGCTGCATGATGTGCAAATCCGTGCAAACACAAGTTTTTAAGCAGAAAGATGAAAGGAACAGAAATAGCCCAAAACAGCCAATAAAACTACAGTTTCTGAGCTGAAACCACTCCTCGAGTGACAGATAGGCTGTTCCAAAACTCACCACTCTCAGTGATGAACAGAAAAGCTTACCTCTAATTTAGAAAGGTCTGGGCAAAACAGGTACTGACAAAACAGTTCCAAATTCAGCAAACTCTGAAAACCGGACTTTACTAGCTCTAGAAAGGTGAGAAACAAGTAGACAGATAGGATTTTTTTTTCCAAAGTTCAAGAACATTCAACAATAAAAACACTTTTAAGATGGAAAATAGGCTATCGCACTCGAGTGTGTAGCCCTTTACAGTTAAACAGATAAAAAACAGTTAAAAAAACAATACTTTAAAGTGCAAGCAGTATTTGGTTTCAAAAGGAGTACAGATAAGTAGCAAAGTTAATAAAAAAAGTGGTGAAAACAATGCAGCTAACAAAAACAAGCAATAAAAAGCAAAACAGAGGTACTTAATCCACTTAAAGTCTTCTTTTCTCTCTCTGCTGCTGCAGGCCTCTACAGGACACCTAGGCAGGCTCCTGCTGAGGAAATACACACACAAAAAATGTGCAAACATGGGTTTTTAAGCAGGAAGATGAAAGGGAAAGAAATAGCCCAAAATGACCAATAAACTACAGTTTCTGAGCTGAAACCACTCCTCCAGCAACATATTGGCTGTTCCAAAGCTCACCACTCTCACTGATGAAGAGAGAAGCTTCCCTCTATCTTAGAAAGGTCTGGGCAACACAGGAACTTACAAAACAGCCCAGAATTCAGAAAACTCTGAAAACCATCTTTACTAGACTTAGAAAGGAAGGAAACGAGTAGAGGGATAGGATTTTTTTTCCAAAGTTCAAGCAAATTTAACAAAAAAAACCCCCACTTTTAACAGGGAAAATAGGCTTATATATTTATCTGTGATACATTTCTATATCTATATATATATATATATATATATATATATATATATATATATATATATATATATATATTTGTTTACATATATGAATACTGATATATCCGTATATTTCTTTTTTGATATTTGCACATATATATTATTTTATGATATATAGGTACATATTCTTGTTGTATCTTTTGGCTTTTTCCCGGTTAGGGGTCACCACAGCGGAACTCCGGTCTGCTAATGATTGGCAGTAGATTTTTACGTACCAAGCTGCCAGCCCTGACATACAACCTTCAATGAAGGTATGCCCATTCACGCATGTCTCCACACAGAAGACGCTTTAGTTGAGAATCGAACAGGACGTCTTACTTTGAGGCAACAATGCTATAGGTACATATTCTATATTTCTAATTTCGTATGTACAGCTACATATATCTGATGTATACACTTTTCATTTGCATCTATCACCATACATATCCATATTTATGTATTTATATTTTATAAACATGACTGGTTCCACAGTGTTCTATACCTGTCCTGAATAATATATTTAAAAAAATAACATTCAGTGGTACAGCTCAGATGGAGTAGTGGTACATTGCTCTGACTATGGTGTACAGGGTCCTGGGTAGGGCTGATTATTTTGTTGCAGGCCAAAACAGTGGCTGAGGGTGACAGGGTGATTAAAGCAGTTTTAAGCAGTTGTAAGTGGGTTTGCATGGGTTTGTGCAGAGCTAAGCACTGCTAAAACATGGTTAAACTAATACTTGCTTAATCTATGTAGGCTTAGCATAGTACTGCTCAAACATGCACAAACCTGTTTAATGCTGCTTAAAACAGCTTACTCCCTCTTACCCCCGCACTAATTTCTTTAAAAGAAAAGAAAAAAAAATGGTTAAAGGAAAGTGGTGAAAAAGGGAGCATGCAGAGGGAAAGACAATTGGGAAAGTAGCTAGGGATGTGCAGGACGGGTGTAGGGAAGGTCCATAGCTGTCCATTTCTTCGACAGCAACAGATGTGCATATATACTGAATTTGGAGGCATATTTGGACACTCAAACTCCTGAGAGAGGGGTGAGGACAACAATAATGTGTTGTGAAGCCAATTAGACCAGATTACGTGTGTCCAGTGGGCACGTGTGCGAAATGGGCAGCTATGTATGGGGCAAAATCTTTTTCTGGGTACAGATTGCCCTTTTTTTAAAGTGAGAGTGGGATGTTGGGGAAGGATAGTAGGTATATTTGGGGAGATAGGTTGGGTAGGAAGACAGACAAGATGGATAAGACAGCATACAGGGGAGGTATATGACACATGTGGGGGTAAACACCTTGGACGGGGAGGGGTGTTTGGAAATCAGAAGCCCACGAGCCCCCAAATGGTAACAGTGGGACTGAGGACCCCACCCATAGGCAGTCACCACTGCACCTTCATGGCTCCAAAGGTGGCTGTTCTGGATGCTGTGCCAGAGGGGCAGACTGACCCTCAAATTGTGCCATGTGGCCCTCAAGCTAGCATAGCAGATCTCCCAATTCTCTGTGGAGCTCACTACTTACAAAACCCCGGACCTGGCTTCTGGTGACAGTATCCTGTTTGCATCCATGCCCGGGGCGGGGACGAGCCCCATCCCCTGAGGCAGTTCCACCCAAAGGTGGTGCAGGACCAGCAGACGAGAGGTCCCTGGGTGGGTCCCAGATGTACTGGGTCTGGTGCCACGGTCAGATGAGGTGGGAGAGGTGGGTCCGCTGGGACAAGCCTTCCCAAACATGCTATGGTGTTGCAGTTTTAGAACATATGTGGGATAGTAATAGTCAACACAATCCAGGATTAGTTATAACAGCATGTGTAGATATTCCCATTAACCCAAAACAACAGATTTGGAACAGTTGCATAGCAAACAGAACACATGCATATATGGAACCACAGTGGCCATTACAACAGCATGCAGGTTACATTGATATCAACAGACCACCAATGATAGTATTTCAACATGTAACATTAATAGAAACACATTTCATTATTTGTTGAACAATAGGGCACATGTCCCAACAGTAGGTTTGGTGTAAAACATACCCATTGATTTGTGTGTTTAGATTATTGTTGCAGATATCGTGGGAGGGAGAGAGAGATGTCAATTAACAACTTGTATATCCTTGCAGTACTCACAACTTTAATGATCATTGCTCTAATCATTACTGTACAGGTATTATTACAATAACCTATCGCTTGGTTTGGGCAGTGGTATGTCTGTACACAGTGTATAATTCAACCTTCTTATAGCTACTTTCTACTTCTCTTACCTGGAAGACTTGTTGGGGGAATGGTTGCTAACACTACCTGACTGTTTCTACACATATTCACAAAATCCTAGTAGAAATTATGCATTCAGATTACTACCACTCCCAGGATTTGAACCATGGCTGTGTCTACTAAAATACAATTTGTGTTTCATCAGAGTGAGTTATTGAGAAACAGCTGTCTCTTCTTTCAATGTTTTCTGTGTAATTCTCTCTTGGTTGTACAATCTGACCTTGTAATTACAACACTCTTATACAGACATTCCTAGACATATTTTTGATATTGCACAGTGTGGAAAAAGTGGTTAACACAACATTACTATTCAGATATCAGATCTTGGTGAATGCAACATTTCATGCCATACAACAGCAGAGTAAACACAACCAGTCCAGGATTTAGAACTATATTGCCAGGCAGTTACAGTTTTACTTAAATATGACCTATATGGGACTATTACTGTCATATTGTCTGGTTTATTCAGTACAAACCATACACATTTTTTATACTGCCAGGTGACATTCTACTCCTTTATATTTATTTGGTATGACTACAACAAGCAGGATTGTTACTCACCAGCCCCGCGACACAGCCTTTGCAACTTACTGGCATGGGCTTCTTGGTTCGCAGCCCGCACAGCTGGAGCTGTAATGAAAACTGAGAAACATTTAGGCATACCTATCCATCACATACACAGGCTGGATTTCGGTAAACAATTATTACTATGAATATTTACACACTGCTGGGACATCACCCCTCTGTCTTGCTTCTTGGACTCACTGTTCCAAGAGCTCCCTCTTCCTCCATTTCAAGTTGGCATAGTGGTGCCGGACCTGCTTACCAGTTTGAGGGATGCCAGTGGCACTGGTGAGATCATGGGTGAAACTTTCCCAGGCTTCTGCTTTGTATTGGGAGCCCTGGTACTGGTCTTGCAGCAGTCTCACGTCATGTTTTTTTTACCAGGAGTCCCACCATGACCTTGGACTCCTGTATGCCCCAGTACTGCCACAGAAAGCACATGCCCTCTGCAACACCTGCCATACTGGCTACAGTGGGGAGCTACAACCAGTTATGATCTGTATTCCCGCTTGTGAGGTTTAAATATGGCTGATTTCCCACCCTTTGTCATGACTGGACGGTTTTGAATATGCTGAGCTAAACTAAGCTATGGGCAAACCTGCTTACCTAAGGTTGGCAGTGCTTAAAGGGGCCTGTTTAACATTGCTCACCAATGGGCAAATCCACTTACCTGGGCTACCCATTGCTTAGCGTTCATATTTGCACAATGCTTACACCCTGTCAGTATAGCTGTGCAATGCTTAGCATTGCTTATGTTTTATTTTATTGGACTGCTACCTGTATGGGATTGATTCATCATTCATTGCATATTATAAATTTGTTTACCTTCCCTGACATCACCCAGTGTGCTTTCATTACATTTATTCTTGTGTGACTATACTGTATGGGGCACTTGTGTTTATATGGTAGTTTCACTACTTTATTACACTGACACCTCACATCTGGCCCTAATACACTACTCTGGTTGAGAAATATAAGTTACTGCCTACATAAATATACAAATAAATTAAAATTGTAATGATTACACATACAAAATGAAAATGGCTTTGCTGAGGCTCGAACTATGAATGATTACATTACATACACATGTTCTAACCAATACACTATTGCAGTAATGCTTATGTTGGATGTCTATTGCTATTTAACTTATCATGCCGTTTCAGCTAGGCTAAGCATAGCTAAGAAACGGGCACAACCACACAGCTATGCCTAAAGTTTATTGCACATGTTAAGAAAATGTATTTGTTGCATTTTTTTACTTCATACCATTCAGAATATCCATGTTAATGCTAAACCTGTTATCCTATCAACTTTCTTGGTTTGTAGGGACAATTGTCCCTTATGGCTTTGTCCAGATGTCTTACCCTGACGGGTTGGGAGGTGTGCATTAGATTCTTCATACCCTTCCAAAAATCCATGCTAATGCTAAACCTGTTATTCTATCAACTTTCTCAGCTTGTAGGGACCACATCTCTCAACTATACAGAATTTTGCAGAATGTCCAGATTTTTGCCTCATGTTTTTGGAACATTTTTAATAAAATTGTGGTTTTCTAGCAAATTACTGGCAAATCATTAAAGATTGCAATTAGAAAATAATGACAGATGTTTGATTTTCAGATTTCATACCCTTCAGAAAAATTCATGCTAATACAAAGCCTGTTATTCTATCAACTTTCTAATTATGTAATAGCAATATTTAAAAAACTGCCCCTATTTTTGGGCCTTTGTCCCACTTTTATGTATGGCTTTGTCCAGATTTCTTACTCTAAGAGGTTGAGAGGTATGGTAGGGACAATTGTCTCTTATGGCTTTGTCCAGATTTCTTACCCTAACGGATTGGGAGGTATAACGAGTGATCTCACTGTATTTAAATTGCTGTACGGCAATTCTGGTGTGCAGTGGCCATGTGTATTGTGAGAGAAGTGCTCTCAGACACCCCCCTCCACTCGTACACAGAACTATGTCCGTATTACAGCACAGCAGCATGTCTTCATGAATATGCATGGCGCTGCCATGCTGTATGGGAACGGTCCCTTCCGTGCAAGAATAAGCTATTCCTGCATGGAAGTTTGCTGAATCCTGGGGAGGGAAGAGAACTTGATAGAAGTAAAGAAGTAAGTGAAGAAGTGAGAGTAAGGAGGCATAAGGAATGAAAAGGTACTTGTTAACATTTAGGGATATAGTTTATCCTGATTTTGAAAAAAAACAGAGCCAGATTTTAGCTAGGAATTCTTTCAGAGTGGTTTTGAAAGATGGGAGGGAAGGTATTGACCTGATGTCTACAGGTAAGGAGTTCCAGGCCTTAGGAACCTTATATCAGTACAGACGATGCCCAGCAGATTTGATAGGTTTGTAAACAGACACAAATTTTTGGTCACTGGATCACAATGACTTACTGAGGACATAGTTGTGTAGAACAGGCAGATGGATGCTGAATAATTTTATAGGTGGCAAGAAGCTGTGTATATGTTAGGTGATGAGGCAGTTCTAACTAATTTAGGCTTTTTAGTGCTGTACAATGATGGGTTCTGAAAGGGTTATTTGATTCAAATTAAGCAACTTTGTTATAATATTGTTCAAGTTTTAATTTTTGTGAAGACTGAAGGTTAGTAAGGATGAGAGCACCATACAAAAAGTGTGTGGAGGAGATAAGTAGTGGCAAGTGTAATTTTAGTTGCATCATTTAAAATGTTTGTGGTTCTGTAAAGCATCCCTAGTTTTTGATCAGCTTTTCTTATGCAATTTTGTATATGCAAGTCGAATGTAAGCTTATCATCCACTGTCACCCTTAATAATTTGCTATGAGAAGTGACTTCAACAGTTGTATTATCAAGAAAGAGACTTTAAATTTTGTTTTTTCATGAGAGAAGGATTTGAGGAAAAAAAGTTGTAGCTCGGTCTGTTTTTTTGGGGGGTTGAGCATGAGTTGTGAGTTACAAAGCCATGTTTCAGTGTCTGTTAAAAGCTCCTGAGTAATTTTGTGGAGGTGCACCATGTTGTCAGAAGTGCAAATGAGAGTGAAGTCACCTGAGTATTGTATTAAGGTGACCGGTTATGTGGATGTGCACAGGATGTGGGTGAAAATGTTAAAGAGGAGGGGACCAAGGATACAGCCGTTTAGTACACTGGTGGTAACTAGGAGGTAAGAAGAGAGTGTGGAGAGCCATTTTACTAACTGATACCTATTGGACAGGTAGCTTTAAACCACAAAAGGATGGGCTGAGAGACATTTACTAAGGACATTTGAAGTAGAAGTTTGCTGTGACAAACTGTATCAAAGGCTTTAGATAAGTCTAGAAATAAGGAAGAGACTAGTTTCCATTATTTCTACCTTTACTGATAGCATCTATATAGGTTAGAATGGCAGTGCTGGTACTATGGGAAGGAGAGAAGCCATGTTGTGTAGGGAATAGGAGTTCTTCCTGCAGAAGATAGTCTAGCAATTGTTTATGAATACATTTTTTAAGTATTTTAGTAAGGGTAGATACAATTGTTATATGTCTAAAGTTATTAATGTCTGTTGAATTTCCTCCTTTATGCAAAGGGATAATGTGTGACTTTTTGCAGAGAAAGAGAATGTGGGATTCCTGGATTTACCTATTTATAATGATTGAGACAGGGTAGGCAATGTTATTGGTTGCTATTTTTAGATACTGACTTGGAAGATCATCAGCTGAAGAAGAGTATGGTTTAATTTTGTTTAAAAGTAGTTTTATATAGGTTGTGGTCATAAGTTTGAAGATAAAAGTGGATGTCATGACATGTGGCTGTTTGACATGGCTGGGATTAGATGTTAAGGAATCCTTGGTTAGAGATGCTATACTATCTATAAAATAAGAGTTGAATTCAATTGCAGTTTTGAGTGTTAAGTTATTGATAGAGGGGTCTGGGTTGAATTTTTGGTTGGGATGTAAGATTTCTTTAATGGATGTCCAAATTTTTTAGGATTGTGTTCTGAAAGGTATTATAATATAGTTATTTATAGGATCATAGGTAGGTACTAGGCTATTGGCCCTAGGGCCTATATAAGCCTTGCCAAAAAGGTACCCTGGCTTTTGCCACCCAAGAAAATTATTTTCCTGTGCTCCTGTCAAGAAAAGCCACAGAAGTGATCTCCGGGGTGAATTTCCTATTTCCCATCCAATCATCAAGATTTTTCTTGAAGAGTGCCAATGAGGAGCTCTGTTTGATATAGATAGGTAGTCTGTTCCAGAGTATGGGAAGTCTCTGGGAAAGGAATGTTTATTGTGGTGACAAGATTTAGGTCCCTAGAGCATGTAGCTCAGAGGGATTGGGATTTCTTTAAGTAAAGCATGTTCAACAGCTCTGGGTTTGCCATAGCTTTGTATGTTAGGCAGAGATTGCCTCTGAGTAGGCAATATGCGAAGGAGTAGAGCTGAAGATTTTTGAGACTGTCTGCATAGAGCATCTGTTTGAGGCCAGTAATCCTCTTTGTGAGGTATTTCTGTGGCCTTTCCAGTTAATGTAGATGTCTTGTGAGGTACATACCAAAAGGGGCATTGTACTCTATAATGGGTGTAATGAGTGATGAGCAGAGGGGAACAATGACCTCTTTTTTTCTGGATGAGAAACCTTTTGTGATGAGGTGTCCTATGTAGAAGGATTTCCTGATCACTGCGGTGATGTGATTATCAAAGGAGAGACTACTGTCCACCAATGTCCCAAAGTCTCTTATCACACTTTCCGCCTATGTGGTAGTTCATGGGTACAGAGTTTTTACCAAAGGGGATGTCAATGCACTTTTTGGCATTGAGCTTGAGGCCATGGCTTTGACACCAGGCATCTGTCTCAGTGAGGCCCTTTTTTAGGATGTCCACATCATTAGGAGTTTTGATTATGGCTCCTAGTTTGCAGTCATCTGTGAACTTAGTTAAACAAAGACCTTCTGTGTTAGCCTGTACTTCAGAGAAGTAGATACCAAACAGGAGAGGACCCAGGACTGAACCCTGTGGTACTTCACTTGTCACTGGTCTGAAGTCTGATTTGGAGTCTGCTACTTTCACAGTGTGGGTTCTGTCATTAAGCCAGTTGGAAACACATCTTGTGACATAGGGATTTATACGTAGTTTAGTGAGTTTATCTATAATTCCAGAGTGGGGGATGGTGTCAAATGCCTTGGCGAGATCTAGATAGGCTGTGTGAACCACCTTACCCTCATCTATGACTTTGGTGACTGCTTCAAAGAAGTCTATCAGGTTTAGGAGATATGATCTACCTTTTACAAACTGAACTGTGTGGGGTCCAGAGTTTGGTGATCTCCAATGTCATTGTTTATGAGTTCCATGATGATACGTTCCATGGCCTTGCAGACCAGGCTTGTCAGGCTAATGGAGCGGTAGTTCCCAGGGTCTGTCGTGGCTCCCCCTTTGTGAAATAACCATTGTGGTGTGCCACTCAATAGGCACAAAGCCTGAGGTGAGGCTATGACTGAACATGGTACTTAGGTGGGGTGCCAGTTCATTCTGTAGTTCATGTAGAAGGCAGCCTGGGATGTTGTCAGGTCCCATGGATGCTGTGTTCTTGGCTTTGGAGAGTGAAGATTTTACGTGTACAGCCGTGATTACAGGAAATTTGCATTCTTCTGGTATAGAGATGGGCCCTTTAAGGGGTGAGAGAGGCTTAAAGTTAGCACTGAACCTATCTGCCAGGATGTTGGCAATATCAGTTGGTTCTGTATATTTAGTGCCATTGTGCTGTAACTCAGAGCAGATCTGAGTGTTGCCATTGAGATTCTTGACATAGCTATAGAATGCTTTGTGGTTGTCTTTAGAATCATTGGCAATTTTGTTTTCATAACTAGCTTTAGAGGATATTATGAGGGATCTCAGCTTCTTACTGAGGCTGACCAGGGAGTTCCTCCAATCATGGAAATTTTACTCTTTTTTGCAACAGTTTCTTTCTTCTGTTGTAGAGTTTGTTTATGGCAGAAGACCACCAGATTGGCTTCCTTTTTTGGAGGATAGCATCTTGGTTCTGTTAGGGATAGCATGGTCCATGCACTCGTGTAAGTGTTTATAAAGTGCATTTGTGCAGGATTCAGCAGTCGTACCTCTATTGTCCATCTGCCTGGGTGTCGTGAAGTTTGCCACTTCTGTCTTAAGAAGCGTGAAGTTGGCTTTGGAGAAATCTTTTATGGTTGTTTCCCTAATGGGGGGTGGGGGTGGGATGTGGATGACTAGGGTGATTAGCTTGTGGTTGGATCTGACCAATGAGGAATTGACCTCTGGTGTGGAACACCAGTCATCCATGTTGGTGATGACCAGGTCTAGGATATTGCTTCCCCTGGTGGGGTGTGGATAAATTGATCCAAGGCGATGGAATTTATGAATTCCAGAAAACATTGAGCAAAAGAGTTGGTATATGAGTAGTTTTCCCAGTTAATGGTGGGGTAGTTGAAATCACCCATTATTAGGGTGTTGGGTTGTACCCTAATATTTTCCAGTGTACAAAGAAAAGAGGAGTGGGAATCCTGGGCATGGTGGGGGTCTGTAGCAAGCTACAATCTGGATTGCAGTCTTGCCCAGAGTTAGTTGAACTTGGATAATCTCAGATGCATTATGCTTGGCAACTAGCTTGGAGGTGTGGATATCCTTAATGAATATGAACACGCCTCCGCCTTTAGTGTTTTGGTCCAGGTTAGGTGGCCGAAAGGTGTGGTATGAATTATAGCCTGGTAATGCAGGGGTGCTCTCTGGAGCTTTGAACCAGGTCTATCTGCACTTATTTGCTTTTTAGTACAATTGGGAAGCATTCTAAAGTTTTCAAGACACGGAGGTTTTATATACTTTTGCCATTCTTTCCATGCTTTTTCTCTGACCTGCATTAGCATTTTACTCTTTTTGGAGAGCCAAATTGCTTTATTTGTTTTTAGTCTTTCTTCTAGGAGGTGCAAGGCTATTTATTTTATTTTGAAAAGTTATACTGAATTAATTTACAGCATCACCTAAGGAGAGGATTTTTAAGAAGTTTAGTAAATAATCGATAGGGTAGGAATGAACATTTCTGGATTAAACTTGGAAAGGTTGTATGTTGTTTTATAAATATGCCTTTTAACTGAATTTGTGAGATGTCTGGTCATATAGACTGGGATATGATCACTGAGATAGTCTTACATTGCACCTATGGTGGTGTATTACTAGGGTCTGATAATAGGGTTCAGTCTAATAGGAAATTTGATGTAGTACTATAATGTTTGAGGTGATTAGTTGTGTGAAACCATATAGCTTCATGCTAGATGTAGAGGCGATAGAGTTTATGTCCAACTAATTGACATTCACATCACCTAATAGTATTTTTATTGTTGAAAGCTTATGGACATTCAGTGTAGGATATCTTCCATTATAGCTGCAATGTTGCAAGAAGAGATGTTAAGGGCAGTACTACATATTTATTTATAATTGTTTATTTTGAGGAAAACAATAAGTAGCTCTGCTGAACTGAAATTTGGTATTGGTTTGCTGCAAGGGGAAATGAGGTAGATGTTGGGAAATATTAAATCAATTTCACCACCTTTCCTCTTTATACAGTCATTACAGATGATATTACAGTTAGGAAGTTTAACTTTGGAGCAGGGGTGGCTCATGCTATTGGGCTGCAGGACTGCAGCAATCCCAGCTGTAAAACAGAAAAGAAATGTATAGAAAAAAAATAAAAGTAAAACTAAAAGAAAACAAATGCGAGTCCCGGAACTTCCTGCATGCGCACTCGCAGCATTTCCCAATATCCGGAGCATGCGCACAGAATCCAGACTGTCTCACCAGCAGTCCTGATTAGGAAGGCAGCATTCAGCAGCAGATATCTCAGAAGTCTATGCAGTTACAACTGCATAGACTGGAAGGGTATCGGACTGCAATGTCTGCAGGCTGGTTAGCACCCAGCTTGCTCTCTGGGAAGGGAAAGGACTAGGATGAGCCTCATGGGAAGGACTATGACTTGCTGTCATCATGAACTTTTGCACTGCAGGAATGGAGGAACTTGCAGCCATAGATTTTACTGCAGGAAGGAAACTAGCATTTACAACAGACTTTGGGCTCAGGTTTGTGTGTGTGTGTGTGTGTGTGTGTGTGTGTGTGTGTGTGTGTGTGTGTGTGTGTGTGTGTGTGTGTGAAAAATGCCCCGGTTAAATATACCTGGTGGCTAGACTCAAAGCCTGCACCTTGGGTGCAGATAGCAAGAGCTTGAATTCCCTACCCAGCACCACTTGTGAAATTTTTGCCTCATATTTTTGTTCATGTGAAATTTGTAGTCAGACTTCATATTCTTCAGAAAGTAAATGGTAGCACAAAACTTTTTATTCTACCAATTTTCTGTTTATAAGAAAGAAGATTTTCCCTATTTTGGGGGCTGTATTCCTCCACTATTGGCTTTGTCCAGTTTTTTGTGCTAAGAGGTTGGGAGCTATGGTGAGAACTGAATTCACTGAATATGTTTTGGGGGCTGTATTCCCCCATTATTGGCTTTGTCTTGGTGTTTTGTGCTAAGAGGTTGAAAGCTATGGTGAGAACTGAAGTCACTAAATAAAGCCATTTATGTTTCAGTCTACCTGTCATTCAAGAAACAGCTGATTTGGCATAGCAGTATGTTGCTCTGACTGTAGTGTACAGGGTCCAAGGGTCAAGACTTGGCAGTGAAATGCATGGTGGTAACACAGCATTTTCTTCTAGCAACTTTCCAAGATTATACAAGCAATGTTTAAAATGTGTCCCTAGGTTTTGGGCTTTTGCCCCCCCCAAATAAATTTTGACTTTTTCCAGAATTCTTGTGCTTCAAAGTTGAGAGATACAGTTGAGTATTGAGTGGATTTTACAAGGAGCTAAGAGCTTGAAGAGAAGTTTAATGCTGCTTATGCTGAGTCTGCTTGTATTGTTAATAGCAAAACAGGTAGTGTACTTGCTTTTGATCCAGAAGGCCGTGGGTTCTACTCCCACAGTTATAGATGCATTGCTGATACTGTACTGTGTTGACTTTTAAAGGGGGTGGATGCTGCAGTCCTGAGAATGTCCTCTTTGGAGGAGATACATAGTAACAATGAACCTGTTATCAGTTTGCCATCCATTCCCTATTGCAATATTACTAGCTTATCATGTTTTTAATATAACATAGGCAATTTATTCCTCAATGGCAACAGGCACTTTATTTGTAGATGAAACATCTAAATATAAAGTTGTTTGCTAGCAGTGACCTCTTCATTAGCTACAGATCTCTTTAATGTGGAAAGATTTACACGACTTTTACTTCTGCAGAGATTGTGCATATTTACTGATACTGGTAGATTGTAGAAGTCTGAGTAGACTTTTATGATAGAAATGTTCTGAACTGGGCATTTTTGTCATTATTGGCACATGCATTTTGTTTCATTGTTTACTGGAAAAATGTTCAAAGCAATACATTTAAAATGCCCTCTAACAGCTGCACTGTATTATATGAGGAATATAATTTAATACAGTCAGGAAGGTGTATCAAAGAACACATGTATGTTACCTGTGCAAGGGGCCTATGATTTGAAAACAGCCCAAAGTTAATCTTTATCTGCCACTGGCCAGATGTATTTCCTTTGAATGTGGGTTTCAATGTTGTTTCAATGAATGTGAGTTTCAAGGGCAGAGAAGTTTTAATGCTAAGTTTATTTTCATTGTGTGACTGCATTGCTTTGTTTAGCAGATGTCTATTAGTGTTTGTGCTGTAAAATGTAAAATAAAACTTTTAAATGAAATCCAAATCATTGTAGAAGTAAAACAGTATGCACATTACAGTGTTTATGGTAAACGGGGCGAAATAGCCAAGTAATGGGTCATTGGAATAGCTGCAGGGGAAGGCCCCATTCGACCATGATTTTGTGAGGGGGGAAGGGTGGCAAACTCAGACAGACCCAGCTGAACTATACCTCTTAACTGTACAGATCTTTGCATAATGAATAGATTTTTACTTCTTATTTTTGGTTTGCCCCTCATAAAATTTGTGGTTTTCTGGCAAATCATTTAAGAATGAAGTCAATAATGGCAGACATTGAGTTTCAGACTTCATACTCTTCAGAAAAATGCATGCTAAAGCAAGACTTGTTGTTCTGTAAACTGACTAAGTTTATACAAGAGCAATTTGTAGTACTGCTTGTATGTTCCCCAATATATTTGGCCTTGTCCAGATTTCCTCTGTTAAGAGGATTAGAGGTTCGCGCCAATAAATCCCTTTATAGAATTAGGTATATCCAAACCTCTCAACTGTCCCTGATTTGGGCTCAATATGTTGCTCTCCCTCTAATAATCCCTCCACAAAATAGCAAATTTGGAAAACATTGAGGGTTTACAATTAATAAATAATTGTAATGATCAGAGTTATAGATTAATTTCAGAAATGCATGTAGATTATCTTATTTTGTCAGCTGCTCAAGTTAACAGTATTAATATTAAAGTGTCCCTTCTTTGACAGGTTCCCAGCTGTATTGTGTGGCTATTTTATATTATTGCATCACATTTTGGTCCCTATTTCATAAAATTGTGGTTTTCTGGCAAATTGGTGGGAAATCTTTAAAGATTGATGTTAGAAACTAATGACATACATTTGAGTTTCAGATTTCATACCCTTCAGAAAATTCATACTAATGCAAGACCTACTATTCTATTATCTTTCTAAGTTTATAAGAGCAATATTTAAAAATTGTCCTTATTTTTGGGCCTTTGTCCCACACCTGTTTATGACTTTGTCCAGATTTCTTGCTCTGAGGCCCAGAGACATTTCAAATTGTTACATACTTGTTGCACCCCACTCCTCCATGTAGTGACTCTGGATGTGTCCATGCAAGGCAAGGAGCAGCTATGCAGTGCAAGTGTGCAGTGTATCCCACCATCCAAGGTAGATACAAGTACTACAGTGAGTTTTCATCTGTTCTTGATTTTGCAGAATGTTCTGGTTTTCTGTCATATTTTTATACTGTTGATTTATTCTTCTTATTCAGAAAATGCATGTTGTTGGAGTGCCTGTTGCTCTATGTTTAAGTAGCAATGCTTTAATGACAATCTGGTAAGCTTGTCTGAGACTGTAAGATGCAAGTAAGCTTTAATAAGCATACTGTTAAAGAACTGCCAACATTGAAATCCTTTTTGTTGTTGCCATACAGAGAATATTTACATAACTGATAGCGTATAAGCCTTGGGTATTGAAATGCATATGACAGTATTTGTAATAAAGGACAGGATTACAGTATTTCAGAAGCTCATTACATTTGTTGGAGACTTGCAGTCATCTTTGCAGGCTTTACCCATAAACTAAACAGAATGCCAATCTATCATGTGTGGTTCATAACCTGTGCAGTAATCCTTTAAGTAATTTATCTTGAGCTTGTTTCTTGTCTGATGTTATTTTTTTACTTTGATCATGTTTTCCCCATGAAACAAGTAGATAGTTGTTGTCAGGCAGCAGGCCTTCACTTAGAATGATGCTACTTTCAGCATGTTACTTGGTACTTTTATAAAGCTGAATATAAATTATAATTAGAAGTGCAGTGCAAGGAGAAGTGATTTGAGTTGAGTGCTGCTTGCCTTTTTATACTTGATTTTGACTGGCATCCCAGTAATGTATTTAAAAAGTAATTTATTTTCATGTCTCACAACCTTTTTGTTTCCATCCAGATATTAAGTAAGCTGTCATGTAGACAATGCATTGAAATATTTTTTTTCTTATACAGTTCATTTTGCCTTGATTGGACTCTCATAATGGCAGTTTGGCAGTGGCACTCAGGGCAGCATATTTAATTAAAGTCCCAGTTTTTGCATTTGTTTGCATAGCTCCACCCCTTTCTAGTTGATCACACCCCATCCCATTGGCTCCACCCTTTCAGCTGTCTCCTGCAGCCCCCCTTTGATTTGAAGTCACCAGCCCCCACTGCTTTGGAGTCATTTATGCTGGGTTTAAGCCAAGTTTTAGCTACATGAGAACATCAGGTTTACTCTTAGCAGTATCAGTAGGGAGAAGAGATGTGTAGACCAACTGTCTTTAGGAATCAGCCATGATTTGTAGTATCCTCTAGATAGAAGAACGCAGACCACAGACCACCAACTGTCTTTAGGAAACAACCACAGTGTGCAGTATCCTCTAGATAGAAGAACACAGACCACAGACCACAGACTGCACAGCTTCGTAATGCAAAAATTGTAGCTAGGTGATTTAGTCATATCTGCTAATGGAATCAAAAATCTGCATAGGTATTTTTTTGGTGAAAAGTGGGTTGAGGACCCTGGACTACTCATATCTAAACCCATATCTCTCAACCTCTTAGAGCAAGAAATCTTTCAAAGCCACAAATAACGGAGTGACAAAGGCCTAAAAATAGGGACACTTTTTAAATATTGTTCTTACAAACTTAGAAAGTTGATAGAATAACAGGTTTTGCATTAGCATTAATTTTCTGAAGGATATTAAATCTAAACGTCAAATGTCTGCCATTATTTTCTGACTTCAGTCTTTAATGATTTATCAGTGATTTGACAGAAAACTACAATTTTATGAGAAAAGGGACCAACAATATAAATCAAAGATCTGGACATTCTGCAAAAATCTGAATAGTTAAGATCTATAACCAGGGATGAATGCTGATATTGGGAGGGGTCTATGTGCCCCCATTGATCTGTGTCTGCCTGCTGGAAATCATGCAGCTGAGATTCATTAAGCTACCGGATGCCTGGTGTCCGGTTCCCCAGCCTGGTCTACCTGGGATAGCTCTGTTGAGCAAAAGATGGACATAAAAACAATCTATCTGCCAAAACGTTGCTAGGAATTGCGACACTGAATACAAGTTCACTGACAGGATGCATCTTGTGAGTGGATGATATGATGGTAAGGAGATCAGATATATTGTATATCCAGGGAACAAGGTGGAAGGATAGTGCAGTAAAGTCAAGTGACTTGGGATCCAGAGTCAACTGCTCATGGAGATGCCAGACTAGAAATGGTTCAGGAAATGTGTTGAGATAGATTGTTTTTCAGACAGTGATGCATGCCGTCAGAATTAGTGACAGACTCACAACAATCAGACTTTGGTGTAAAGATAGTATGGGATTCATAGTTGCAGCTTATGCCCCATGACAGGGTTGTGATAGATATGCAGACTTCATTCTAGTAAAAATGACCACTTGGATAGAATCAGATATGAAAGTCATCCAAAGTAAAACTATAAGCCCCCAACTTAAACCACTGGTGGTGACAATCAGCTGGACGTAGTGGTCAGAGAAGACTCTAAGTTCAAAATAAAGTAGGCAAAAGACCTAGAAGGTTGGCTAAAGTTAAACCACAGGAGTTCAATGGAATACTCAGGGCTCCAGCATGTCAAAAAATATGAAATAGTGGAGCCACAGAAGGATGGCAGCACCTCAGAGCAGCATGTGTGAATATTGTAGCACAGATATGCATCTGAGCCGGTTATGGAAATAAGGCACACAAGGAAAACTACTGATGGAATGCAGAAGTTCAGTACATTATCAAAAGAAAGAAAGATTACAGGATGAAATGGGAGATTGAAAAGACAGACCAGGGTAAAATGGAATATTGGCTTCTAAGTGAGATGTTAAGACAGCAGCTGCAGTGGCAATGAAAAAGATGTTAGAGAAACTCTATCAGTTTCTAGAAAGTGACTCAACAGAAGGTACAAAGAAGCTATCATGATGCAAAGCAAATGGATAAAGATAAAGAACATAGTCATCAGACAAAATTCATAAATCCAGAAGAGATCAACGTCAGATGGAAGGAATACTTTCAACACTTCTGAATGAAGATATACTGCCTTATGCACAGCTGACAACAAATGAGGAAGAGGAACCCACTTTAGAAGAAGTAAGAGCAGCACTAAGAAAAATAAAGTTTAGGAAAACCAGTAGGCTCAAATGAGGTCACAGCAAATATCATCAAGATGTTGGATGAGTTGGGGAGAAATGACTCCTGAGTATACTTATTGTGGTATAAATTGGTATATCCAGGGTGAGTGCAGAATATGCATGCACGTGCCAGTGTGCAAGAACAGAGGGGAGATTCACAACTGTAGGCAGCACAGAGATATCAAACTCTTTTCCCACTGCATGAAAATGATGGATGGCGTGATTATTAAACAAATACACAAGGTAGTAGAATGCAACATGGGAGACAAGCTACTGCCCCCATGTTTGCAATGAAGCAAACAGTGAAGAAGAAAAGATGCAGATGAGGAAAGAATTCCAGACTTGAGAATGCATACATCATGGATAAAGTATTGATAAAGTCCCAAGAAATCTGATTTGGGCTGTCATGTGATAGTTTGAAGTCCTGTGTGGTGGAATGCACACTGTAGAACAGATTAAGAAATGAAGACATAAGAACAATTGCCAAAGTTGTTCCAGCTGCACAGAAAATCAAGTAAAGATAATAGTGATCTGGTTACATGTGCAGGAATTTATTTTGTGTAGAAAATTTGAGAGGGGCAGGAATAAGGCAAGCAAAAATAAGGACATCCAGCCAAGAGATGAAAGCATTGCATGATATAAGACCTCTGACCATCAGGCATGACTGTTGAATAAGGTAGGGTACTGACACTGAATTAAGGGATATTGGTGAAAGTTGGTGCAACATTCTTACCCCACACAGAAAAATTGGAAAATGGCTGTTGATGATGATTATGGACTTAGGATGGAGTTGTTGAAGAGGGATCACTGATGGTATGACTGGGTATTTTTTGTGAGAGTAGAGATCTGTTGACAGCTTCATTACTATGTCTAGAGTACTGTCTGTTGGGAAGGAGGAAGGGATAAGTGATTTCCTTTGAGAGTTCATGATTTGCCAGAAGTGCTTGAGGTTGTAAGAGTGGGACTGTTATTGGATGGTATAGTATTCCTTTATTTGTTTTTGATTAGAGGTTTGACATTATTTTAAGAAGTGTTCGCAATCAGACTAGGATAGCTGTCTTACATTTTTTCCATTCAGTGTCTCATTCACGTATTATGCATTTGATGTAGAAAATGATGCAGAGGAGGATTTTTGTTGTCTGTTTTTGTTATGATAAGGTCTATATAGTTTATGATATTATGGAAACTGGTGTTAAAGAGTTAACATTTGATGAATCACAGTGTTGCTACTTGACTATTTTGAGATTTGTGCTGATTGGATTTAGGTTAAATTTGTGCTTATCTCAAAAATGTACGCATTCATAAGTTAAATTGATTTTAGATGTTTTGACATATGAAAACTAGAGCATGGTTATGTTTTACATCTGCTAGTCTGCCTTTAGCAAAGAAATTATCAGAGTTATGTACTTAAAACTAGTTTAAGGACATGATGTTTACCAAATACCTTGTCGTCCTTAGTGGCAAGATTTATTAGCTGTATGAAGCTGAGTAATTGGCACTGTTGTACTAGTGTTGTAACCTAGGTTTTAATCTGACATCATCTAAATGTAATAGTATATTAGGAATGTTATGTACAGGGAAGACAGGCTTTCTTCTGTAGTGACTTTTGGGTAACTGGGAGATATAATGATATTTAATAACCTTTTTTGACAAGGTTGAGTCTAAAGGTGATTTGAATGAAGTCTTCTGAGGTACACAGTGGTAGGTCTATAGGTATGGAAGAACAAGTTTGAATACTTTTGATGATGGTTGCGACTTCTATATACTCTGGAGATGTTATAGACTTCTAGAATGATAATATCACAGTTTATTTTATGAGTGACTGTAGTCAAACCTTAGAGATAGTTAAGATATCTGGTCGATAATCTGGGAGTTTGGTGTGAAGCTTGATAAATTAACTGCAGATGTGTGTGCCAGTTGAATAGCAGAAAAGTGTATCTGTAGTGTATGGTCCAGGGTTTGGGTAAGTGTCAGCTAAAGACTTAAATGCAGGGTTGATGAACTGAAGTGAAGTATAGGAAAAAAACTAAGTGAGATTATGTTGTAAATTACGTCTCATGCAGGGAAGTATAATAGAGATGAGAATTTTAGTAGTGGAATGCTTGTGGTGATTATATCAGTAGCTTATAAGTGAACTTTTATAGTGACTGATCATCGGTAGGAATAAAGTGTAAGATGGACTTTTGTGCCTGCAGAAGGGTAAAAATGTCTGTGACATTTTCAGGCTAATAGGGTTTAGTCAAACACAAATTGATTGTTAAACAGCAAATTATAATAAGGAAGAGTATAAAATGTAACATAATTGTTTATGAATGTAGATAAGAGTGAGATATTGGAGGGCATGATATTATACTATTGATTAACTTATGCAATGAAGTTCGAAAAACATAATTGTTATAGTAACTAATGAGTATATAGGGACATTAATCTTTTTTAGGTGAGTGGGGTGATGGTTTCAAGTAATGAAGTAAGGGAGCTATAAAATAAATGATGTGGGGGAAGTGCAAGCTACATGGTGTGCAGGGATAAAGTCCTGACTATAGCCCAGGCAAAGAAAGTTCTACTAATGTCTGAGATGTCTCATGGAGATGGCGATAAAGCATAGCCGGAGAGGGAGGTGGCTTGTGGCTGTCTCAGCTAATGATCTAGATAAAGCTAGAGTCTTTAGTCATAACATCAAGCCAGTATAGGGAAGATGTGGGCTGTGAACATCCAAGTCAGTGATGGTAGCCCTTGATCACATGCGAAGGAGCATGCATGCATGGGCCTAAGGGGCATAAGGCAGATATTGCTGTGATGCAGGTGCTTACACCAACACCAGGGGAGGAGTGGACCATAATACATATGCCCTCAGTTTCTATGATGCCATCAAGGTCATGAAGGCCTAATGGTGGCCTGTGTGACTGTTTCTCCTGGTCAGCTCCCATTTCATTAAAGTAATGGTCACATGTGATGTAGAACCCTGACATATGTTCAAAGAGACATATCAGAAAGTTCCAGGCGTAGTGCAAATGCAGTTAAGATATTGGTCCTGGGTGGAATCTGTCCTTCACTTAGAATGATGCCTAGATACAATGAAAAGATAATTGGCTTCAATAGTTGGTTAAATTGCTGTTGTCATTCAAAGGGGATCAGTATGTGTCAGCATTGGATGAGATCCTCAACAGTTTAGCTTGTTTTGCTGGAATGGCCTGTACTTCTCATTTCAAAGCTTTCACATACTGGCTAAAGCCTTTGCTTCCACCATTGGGCCTTTTTAAGCAAAAATCTAGCTAATGTACATTCCAACATCCAACAGTCCCAAAATATTATTTGTTACATTAATGTGGCTCTCCTTAATGTCAGAAGTCAAACAATGACTTGCCTGATCTTGAGGCCATATCTGCTTAGTTACTGAAACTCGGGTTTAATCACTAACTCATTACAATCCATTGACTGAAAACTCCCATCTGTCCACAAATATATCAAATCTACTGGGCATTACCTGTACTGGTACCATGCTGCTAAGGCCGGGAACTCCTTATTTGTATCCCCCAGGTCAATACCCTCCCTCTCATCCTTAAAAACCACCCTGAAAGATATCCTAATAAAAAGCTGGCTCTGCTCTTGCTCAGTACCAGGATAAAATAGATCCTTAAATGTGAACAAGTATGTATTTATACCTTACATCTCCTTACTCTACCTACTTTACTCACTTCCTTATTCCTGTCAATTTCTCTCCCCTGGCTTTTGCTGTAACTATACCATAAAACTGCTTTTCTCTCACTTTGTATTGCAATTCTTGTTTGCATTATACTAACCTACCTTTATTTTCTCTATAAACTGGCTAAAATTTGTCTAACTATTAAATCATTGTCATATAAATTGAATCTATACTTAACCAGTATTTTCATATTATATCTCATTGGGTATAGTTATTTAAACTATAGTTGGTTTTTATATCAGTTTTAAAGATTATAAACTAATAGTTCTTAAAATATTTTGATACATTGGAGCTTTTCCCTATAGGCTTCTGCTATAATGAGCTCCTACATAGTAGGATTTTCCCAGTAATCAAATGTCAATAAATAAATACATAAATAGATAGATAAATAGATAGATAAATGGAATGAAAGCACTCCTTCTATAGCAGGGTTTTGTGGTTTTCAGGATTTCAGGGCCAATGGCAACTGTAGTGGAGTCTTGATATTTACAAATGAACATATTACCACTAGGCAGATTCTTAGGGACTCACAAACTGAACTCACTGAACTACAAATCATGCTAGGTAGGATTAATTATTAACTAATAGCTTGCTGCAGAAAAAACTTCTTTGTCCTCTGACGACCATATACGATTCTCAGTGTTCTAAATCATCTCTCTTTTATCAAAAACTTCTTATGCTGGGTGACTTTAACTACCCTTCAATAAACTGGGACACTTATGCCTCCAAAGTAGGATATGACCAAAAATTCCTTGACTTATTAAAGAAAAACCTCTTTGAGAAGCTAGTAAATAAAGTTACTAGAGGGTATACCATTTGTGACGTCCCTTCTCTGAGACAGTGATCAAGGAGTCACAGACCTCACCGCAGACTCTAGGATGTTCACTTGGAACAAAAATAGATACACACAGTAATTCCAGATGCAGCTGTCCACACCAAACAAAATTTCCCTTAAGATTACAGAGGGAACACACTCCCATCCTGTAGGGTGGGTTTCCCTTTCTCTCACCAAGTCCCAAATAAGACTCCACACTGACCACAGCTGTAGAGTTGAGTCCTCAGCCTAGTGTTCCAAGCCAAGTCCTCCACCAACCTCTCTGTGAAACCAGTGCTTTGCGTCCCTGTTCCAAGTAGCTGACACACACACTCTTTGATTTTCACATACACGCACAGACCTGGGAAAGGCTGGCACAGATTTACCAGCTATGTCCCCTCTGCCCAGACTATAAGGTAGATACTGCTACCAGAGCACTCCAAAGCCAGATACTCTAAGGCTCTTACAAGGGTATCCAATTATATGTAGTAAAATTAACACTTATACAAATTGGTAGAGTTTGACCAATACAGTAAGGCCTTCAGGAGTGGCCACGGTGTCACCAAATAAATATAAGTACTCTCAAAGGTTAAAATATTCCATAAAAGACTAGCCGCAATGACAAGTTTAAATATATTTAATAATAAATAATAAAAGAACATGAAAATACTAAATATCTATGTGCAATAAACACCAGAGTTTCAGTCACAGGAAATATTAAACATAACACAGATAAAAAGATTCACACAGGTACAGAAAAAAAAAATACTTAACTAATCTCACTACACTTGACTAATCTCACTATATTTTCCTGACTGATCTAAAGAATTACCGCCCCCTAGTTCACTTATTAGAGCAAGGCAAGATGAAGTGGTTGAGTGGTCCTTCTTTCACAAACAGACTGCCCTGAGAATTCTGTCCCATCTATTATTAAAGCATTATTTCAGTGTTGTCTTACAAAATGATATCACACACATCTGGTCATCTGACTTCTGGTTCTCACACTACCCCCTTCACTAGAAACTGAAACAGAATCTAGCACAAAGTTGTCATAATACACAGACACACACACATAGAGCTTAGCTAAGATGTGTTATAGCATCTGGAAGCCATAGAACCATTTCAAAAACATCCACCCTTCCAGGGTAACAATTAGTTCACCACTAAGGACAATACAGTAAGATTTCTAGTCTTGGTTTTCACAGGTATTTTGTATCTGACTACAATCAGAACTGTAAGATACAAGCTTTATGTCCTAAAGCAGGTAATTTATTTCAGATATTTTTCAAAGTTAGCTGGATTGAGATTAACCTCTTCTCTTCCAGTATCCTCTGTTACAGTATATTAATTTCAACAGTTACATTACAGTCTGACATACAGGTGTATTTATTTTCTGTCCAGCAGGTCTCACTGTTGGTACATGTTTAACACAAGCAGCCTTACAAATGCATTTTCAACACAAGCACCTGTACAAATCAGTTTGATATACAAATGACATATAGTTCTTTACAAAACTCCAGCTAGCTATGCTGACATATATTACACATCTATTGCCCTACTTCTCCTAGCATAGCTGACAATACCGCACATCACCACACCATTCTTAACCTGATAGTACAAAGATGTCTGTTTCTTGCGCTACTTTTCTGTTATCTCCTTTCACAGCGGATCTGGCCATAAACATGTGAACTTTTATGTTAAACTCCCAAACCCCACTGAATTTAAGGACTACAGACTTGCCAACCTCAATCTACTGCATGAAGAAATATGTAAAAAAAAATCTGTTATCACTGCACCTCCATAGACCTTAATATAACATCAAGATTTACTATGGAATTCTACTCCCATTTAAAAAAATACATAGGGCTAGCAGTACTTCCCTGAACCAGGTATCACAGGAAATTCAAAAACAAACTTCTCTGGTTGCCTGCTTTCATAAATAAATATATAACAAAAGAAAGAAATGCTTCAAATTATTTAGTAGATCCAAAGTCTATCATCTCAATGATGATATTAAAAGCTTTACAAAAACACTGAAGGAGGCTATCAGATCCATTAAGTTAGGCTGGCCTTTGAAGCCAAAGATAATTATAACATATAACCTATGTTAACAACAACAACAAAAAAAACAATACCCTACATTGATCATTTCAATAACAAATAAGCATCATGCAGACAAAGGGGACAAATCAATGAACCAGCTGAATTTTTGGGGTGGGGAATGAACCATCATTTGAAACTGCAGTAAGCACGTTCTTTTTCTTGTCAAATTCATTTAAGCCATCAGTTCTACATAATTAAATTTAAACATATCAGTTTGTTAATTCAAGAGAAAATGCATAGGACATATAAAAGAACAACATAAATGCCCTTATCCTACAGTAAATACATCATGGGAGGTATACACATTATAAAAAAGATCAGGCTTTCTCAGGCTTAAGCAAAACTGCAGGGTGCCAAATAGTCTTATAAAGCAATCAGCTAAGGCTAAGAAGAGCAGGGAACACAACATGCATTCACACATTAAGCTGTGAAGTTTGGAACATCTCTTATCCAACACACTTCAAGGCATTAGATTTGTTTTGTTTTACTTCTTCTGTATTGGATATCCGAGCAGGTAATTGTATCTGATTGGAGAAATGCACATCATTTATGGACTAACAGCAAAAATGGATAAGCAGGAAGATATTATACTTTATGACTCAGTATAAATGGAAGCAGGGCTCATGACCTTGCTGTTAACATTGCACAGCTATAACAGACTTTAGAACACATTTTTGTGTGTGACTCAGAAACAGTGTGACTCAGAAACAGATTTAGCAATGAAGAAACATTGCATTATATCTTTTATTTATTGTTCCTAGCTTTTTGTTGAGCATTATTTTCATTTCTAAGACTAATTATAATTTATAAATTAGCAAAGATAACACATGAAAATAGTAAAATTCATGTGGGTGGTCCAGCTTTAAGAACTTGTAATACATGGTTGACCTCCTGAAGACTCACAAATTTAACACTGGGTGACTCAGAATGGCTAAGGTAGTGGCCACCCTCCTATTGCTTTGAACTAAACACCAGGATGACTGAAAATTAAACCTAAAAGACAGCAGCAGAATTACAAATCAGTGCTCTATTGTATAAAATAAGCAGAAAAGAAAATGTAGTTTTTTTGCATTTCACAGCACTATTTATTGTCAGATCAAGGTAGTGGATGTGAGTCATTATCCACCTGGTTAGGCTGTATTCTACTGATATGACTAAATGTTTGTTACTATCATCCATGAACATATTAAGGATAGTATTCATTGAAATCTGGCAAACAATGCTTTTTTAATTATCTCAGGGAAAATTTGCTATGAACTAGTTTTATTCTTATTGTTTATAAGTAATGATACTCCAGAAAAGAACAAAAAGATGAATAAAGTATTAGGTTTACTCCAGAAAAGAACAGAAAGATGAAAAGAAAAAGTAATGATTTTTATCACTTTTCTTTAATGCATTTCTAAGTTATATTCTTGGGCAGGGCTGGACCATGGTCAAATGGGGCCATAGGCAGGGTAGTGGACCAGAGATCCCCCCAGTCATACCAGTATCCATTACTTGGCTGTCTCTACTCTATTACCATAAGACACTGGTCAGACCTTGTCTATTTACATATTATTTATTTTCTTTTAAAATGATCCTAAGAGATTTGGATTTAATTTAAAACTTTTATTTCAGATTTTACACCAAAAACACTTACGACCATTTGTTAAACAAAGAAAAAACTTACACTGAAAATATGCTTAGTATGAATAATAGTAAACTCTTTAGTTAAAGCTCACATTTATTAAAAGTGCATCAAGCAAGTAATTAAAACTACTAAAGATGTACTGGAATTCATAGCCAAATAGTATATAGTGAAACACTAGCTAGCAGGTAAATAAAGGGTGCAGGGATTCAAATGACAATGTGCAACACTGCCCACTAGATGCCAGTATACATTTTCATGGGCAGCTCACGAGCACTGCATGGTGAAGTGACTTGGTCTGTCACACAATAGACAAATGAAGGTTGAGGAAATTAAACCCTGCACTACAGGAAGCAGATCATTGTCACACAAAGCCATACTCATCTGCACTAGGTGCCAGACAGACTCTGTAGTAGTGCAGCACAGAGCATTTCACAGCGACATACCTGCAATAAACAAGCTTAATTAAAAACTAACATTAAATTTGTACACAGTGGTGTTCAGTCTATTCACAACAAGATAACAGACTAACAGTCAATAAACCCAAGGATAGTACAAAATGGCATGTTTTATGTGATGATGCTCTTGTTTAATACAATTGATTCTGTTCTTTACACCATGGCCACTCCAATTATTTAGATAGCATACACACACAAACACACGTGACAATCAATTACAGTTCTTGCATAACTGTGTGCAACTCAGATGTTTGCTTGGAGTCAAAGGGATGAAAGCTACAAAAGTATTGACCTAGAAATGTATTTCACCTCCCAATGCACCACATTCCCTCCCAACCTCATAGCTCAAGAATAAGAAACAAAGAAACAAAATCAGAAACACATTTTTAAATTTTGCTCTTATAGACTTAGAAAGTTGCTATCAACAGTTTTTTTCATTAGCAAACATTTTCTGAAGAATATACTGTCTGAAGCTTGTATCCATCCATCCATCCTCAATCCCTTTTTCCTATTTTACACATGGGGTCAGGGTGTCACTTCAACAGTGACAATCATCTTGAGCTAACGTTTACACCACAGGATGGCTAGCCCTGCCATGGTAGTTCATCCATACAAATCACTCACACATGCACTTGCACCTATGGCCAATTTAGAGTGCCCAATCCACCTACTGTATGTCTTCAGAGTGTGGGAGGAAACCAGAACACCCAGAGGAAACCCACATGACCACAGGGAGGACATGCAGACTTTGCACAGAAGGCAACCCAGTAGAGAATTCAACCAGAGAACCTCTTGTTATGAGGCAACAATGCTAACCACTGCACCATCACAGCCACCCAATGTGTCAAACTTGTATATTTGTTAATATTTTGTGACTGCAGCCCACACTTTACCAGATCACCAGTATGATACAAATTGGGAAAACTGAGAAGTATGTTCTCTGCACACACACACACACACACACACACACACACACACACACACACACACACACACACACACACACACACACACACACACACACACAAACACACACACACTTACATACAATATAAAGAATGGCCCAGAAATGTGTGCAAGCTCACTGCTGTCAGAACAATGCAAAAATAATGGCCCAGAAATTTATCTCAGTATTACTGTCAGACCTATATACTGCAACCCACTGCAACATCCCTCTGAATTTCTTATTTCAAGACTCTAAGACTGAGATCCAAAATTAGGAACAGAATTTAATTAATTCTCTCATATACTAAGAAAGCTCCTAGAATAATATAATTAGCATTTTCTGAAGTCTATGAAGTCTGAAACTCATGGGACTTGTCATTATTTAGTGACTGCAACATGATTTCTAAGAAGAGCAAGACTCATGACACTTGAAACTCTACTCTTTGACATTATTAACTGACTGTAATCCTCAGTAATAGACAAGAAAATAATCTTCACAAGGCATCAGGGCAAAACATGTGAGGCAAAATCAGCAAGGACATTTTCAGAACAAATCACAATATGGTGTATGAAACTCTAATGTTTGGCATTATTGCATATTACTAATTCAAGTCTTCCACATTTTTCCCCTTTTGTTCCCCATTATGAGAGGTAGTAATCCACATTTTGTAGATGAAATGGAAGGTTAGGCGCTACAATAAATAAAATCAAAATATTTATGAGGGACAGGGCAACAATGAAGTAAAATCAGCCAAGACAGTTTCAAAACAATATGAAGTATGGTATGACACTCCAATGTCTGTCATTATTTAATAAATAACTGTAACCCTCAATGAAAATGAAACATTTTAGGAGGGGCAGTACATGGCAAAAATATATGGCAAAAATCTAAATCACAGACATCATGCTAACATACTGCCCTAAGAAGTATGGAACTCTAATATATCTGTCTTTACTGACAGTCTCTTTCTCAGTGCTTTTGCTGAAGACCAGACATTTGATAGCTGTCAGAGTACAGCACAAAAATATGAGGGAAAATCATGGAAGTCAGGTCAGTAACATTCTGACAGCAAGGAGGTATGAGATTCCAGTGGTAACTTGCTAAATCATACTAGCTTAGGTTATTTTTGAGTGATCACTACTGTGTCCAGCTTTTGTGTGTACATTTCACTGATTTTTTGAAAACAAAAATGCTCTTCCCCTTGCTGTTACTGTTGTATGACTGTCTTGAAGTTGTCTTCAGCAAGAGATTTCCAGCTAGTTTTTTAATGGCTTGTAGCAGCACTGCACTTGTGGGACTCTTCTGCCATGTTTTTACATTAAGAAGACTGGGTTTATTCATCTTCTGGCAGGAGGTGTTTGCCTGGCTTATCTGAGTTCGGAAATACACAAAATGATTCATAGTGTAGTCATTTTATTATTCAGAGGGCTCATTATATAGCTTTCTGTTTTTCCTGTGCTGCTATAGATTTTGCACTTTTGCATGGGTTAGTTCAATTCTCGGCTGGGGTGTCTTCTGTGCAATGTCTGCATGTCCTTCTTGTGGTCACGTGGGTTTCACCCAGGTGCTTCAGTTTCCTCCCACATCCCAAAGACATGCTGTAGGTGGACTGGACACTCTTAATTGGCCCTGCGTGTGAGTGTGTGCGTCTATGTGCCTTCTCTGGAAGGTTGGGCACTGGGCTGGCAACTCGACACCGTAAAACTCCACTGCCAATCATTCTGCAGACTGTTGTTCCTCTGTGGCTACAGTTTCCTGTACAGCAGCAAACAGCTAGAAAGCAAATTTTCCCTGTAGAACAATACATAAAACTGTAGCCTGTACAGTTAAACTTGTGGTCCAACAAGCTTAGAGCAGCTAAATGAGTGTTGAGTGGCAATTCCTAAAGATTTAGTAGAATTCAATACTATGCAACCATTAAAATTAGTAGAATTTAGTACTGTTTAGTATAATCTACCTAAACTAAACCAACAAAAATGGCCAGCAGAATTAACATGAAAAAATAATTATCATTTATTATTGCATGACAGCCCAAAAAAATTCATAGGTTCATAGGTTGGTACTAGGCTATCAGCCCTAGAGCCTATACAAGCCTAGCCATAACAATTCCCTGGCTATTTCTTCCCACATTATTTACTTACCTGGACCCCTGTCTAGAAGGGCGACTGACGTGATCCCTGGGGTGAATTTATTTCTCCCATCCAATCGTCAAGGTTCCTCTTGAAGAGGTCCAAAGAGGCACTCTGCTTGACATGTATGGGCAATCTGTTCCAGAGTCTGGGGAGTCTCTGGGTCAGGAACCTATCCCTCCAGCATGTTTTGATTATTGTGATGACAAGGTTTAGATCCCTGGAGCATGTAGCTATGAGGGATTGGGATTTCTTTAAGTGTAGCATGTCCAACAGCTCTGGGTTTGACATGGCCTTGTATGTTAAGCAGAGATCGCCTCTGAGTAGACGATATGCGACAGAGTATAGCTGGAGTTTTTCAAGGCGGTCAGCGTGGGGCATCTGCTTTAGGCCTGTGATTCTTTTAGTGAGGTATTTCTGAGGCCTTTCCAGTTGTTGCAGATGTCTTGAGAGGTACATACCAAATGGGGCATTGTATTCTATAATGGGTCTAATGAGGGATGAGTACAGTGGGACAATGACCTCCTTTTTCTGGATGAAAATCCCTTCGTGATGAGGTGTGCCACATAGAAGGATTTCCTGACTGTTGTGGTGATGTGGTTATCGAAGGTGAGACCACTGTCCACCTGTGTCCCTAAGTCTCTTATCACACTTTCTGTGTTTAGTGTACTGCCACCTATATGGTAATTCATGGATACATGTTTTTCCCAAAGGGGATAACAATACATTTCTTGGCATTGAGCTTGAGCCCATGGCTCTGGCACCAAGCATCTGTTTCTGTAAGGCCCTTTGTAGAGTATCCACATCATTTGGGGATTCAATAATGGCTCCCAGTTTGCAGTCATCTGCAAACTTTGTTAGCCAGAGTCCCTTAGTGTTGACCTGTACTTCAGAGAAGTAGATGCCAAACAAGAGCGGCCCCAGGACTGAACCCTGAGGTACTCCACTTGTCACTTGTCTGCAGCTGGATTTGGAGTCGGCTACTTTTACAGTGTGGGTTCTATCAGTAAGCCATTTAGCAACCCATTGGGTGACATAGGGATTAATGCCCAACTTAGTAAGTTTATCTATGATTCCAGAGTGGGGGGATGGTGTCAAAGGCCTTGGCAAGGTCTAGATAGGCTGTGTGGACCACCTTACCCTTGTCCATGGCTCTGGAGACTGATTCAAAGAAGTCAATCAGGTTCAGGAGACAAGATCGGCCCTTCACAAACCCAAACTGGGTGGGGTCCAGTGTTTGAAGGTTGCCAATGTCTTTGTTTATAAGTTCCATGATAATACGCTCCATGGCCTTGCAGATAAGGCTTGTCAGACTGATGGGACGGTAGTTTCCGGGATCCAAGGTGGATCCCCCCTTGTGGATTGGGATAACTGTAGCTCTGCACCACTCAGTGGGCACGAAACCTGAGGTGAGGCTATGGTGAGGTACCAGTTCATATTGTAGTTCATGTAGTACACAGCCCGGGATGTCATCTGGTCCCATGGATGCTGTATTCTTGGCTTTAGAGAGTGCGTTTTGTACCTGTGTGGCCATTATTTCTGGAATTTGGCAATCTTCCGGTATTGAGATGGGCCACTTAGGGGGTGAGAGGGGGTGAAGTTGGCACTGAATCGATCTGCCAGGATATTGGCAATATCCTTCGGATCAGTATATTTATTGCCATTCTGTTTTAGCTCAGAGCAGATCTGAGCATTGCCATTTAGATTCTTGACATAGTTATAGAATGCTTTGTGGTTGTCTTTGGAATCTTTGGCAATTTTATTTTCGTAACTAGCTTTGGAGGATTTTATGAGGCATCTCAGTTTCTTACTGAGGCTAGTAAGGGAGTTTTTTGCATCCTGGGATTTTCCTCTTTTCTGCAAAAGTTTCTTACTTTTGTTGTAAAGTTTGTTTATGGCAGGGGACCACCAGATTGGCTTCCTTTTTTTGGACAAGAGCATTTTGGTTCTATTTGGGATGGCACGATTCATGCATGAGTGGATGTGCTCGTACAGTGCCTTAGTGTAGGATTCAGCAGTTGAACTTTCAGTTCCCGTCTGCATGGGTGTCACAAAGTTTGTCACTTCTGACTTGAGTAGCATGAAGTTGGCTTTGGAGAAGTTTTTTATGGTGGTTTCTTTACTGGGGGGTGGGGGTGGGTTGTGGATGTTAAGGGTGATTAGCTTATGGTCAGACCTGACTAACGAGGGGGTGACCATAGGTATGGAGCATTGATTTCCCATGTTGGTAATGACCAGGTCTAGGATATTGGAGCCCCTGGTGGGACTATCGATTTGTTGATCCAGGGCGTTGGAATTTATGAATTCCAAGAACCGTTGTGCAAAGGTGTTGGGACATGAGTAGTTTTCCCAGTTAATGGCAGGGTAGTTAAAATCACCCAGTATTAAGGTGATTGGTTCTATCTTAATATTTTTCAGTATGTTTAGAAAGGTGTAGTGAGAATCTTGGGGTATGGTGGGGGATCTGTAGCAAGCTACAATTTGGATTGCAGTCTTACCTAGTGTTAGTTACACTTGGAGAATTTCAGACACATTGTGTTGGCCAACTAGCCTGGTGGTGTGAATATCCTTGGTGAATATTGACACTCCTCCACCTTTAGTGTTTCGGTCCTGGTTTGGTGGCCGAAAAGTGTGGTAAGAGTTGTAGCCTGGTATTGCAGGGGTGCTCTCTGGAGCCTTGAACCAGGTCTCAGTTACTGCACAGATATCAATGTTCTCCATTTTTAGGAGTGCCTCGAGAGAGTGCATTTTGAGGTTTAGACTTCTAGCATTGAGTAGCATTACCTTCAGATTTTGCATGCTTGTACCTGTTACGGTGGTGGTTTTGTCCTTTAAAGTTTGCCTAAAAAAGGCACTATAGGGGTGGTAAGAGCCTTAGCCAGTAATTGCATTAGAACTGCATAAAAATGCAGCAAAAAATAATGCAATGAGAATCCAAACTAGTTTCGTCCCAAAAAGAGCCTTCTTCAGTGAATACACATCAAGCAAATCTGAAACAATATATACACCTGGTCACCCAGTTACCATCATAACTGGCTAATTAACAATGTTCATTAAGACCTGATGGAAATAAGCCACCAAGTCTGATGATCCAACTGTTTTCTTTTTGATTTAATATATTATGCCAACCTGACTTATTTCTCCTATCATCCACAATCTTGTCAATTATAACAAAAAAATATATTTTTGCAGTAGGATGTTTAATAAAATGTTTGTAAAGTTTATTAGACATATATTTGTTCCTAATGTCACTAAGTTGTTCAGAAATTCATGTTCTTAAAGTGCGAGAAGTCTGTCCCTCATAAAAGGCAGAGGAGGTACAGGTAGCTAAATAAATGCCCCAATATGTACTGCAGTTTGCAAATATGTGAATATCACATAGTTTAGGTGTATTCTTATTAAATTTCTCTGCATTACCACCCCCTACATTCCCCCTGGAGACAATGTCCCAATCCCCGAGGATATCCTCTCCTGGCTACATCAGTAATGAAACTATAATTCTGGGAGATGTTAACATTAACTTGGAAACAATTCAATAACCAACGAACTCCCTAAACATAAATCTTTACAACTTAATTCAACTTATTAACTCCACTACCAGACCTCCTAAAGACTTCCTTTCTGGAAGTACCTTAGACTGGATTCTAGTCTCCCATCCTCACTACATCTCAAACAGTGGTACACTTCCAGACCCACTAGGTGACCACCTTCCTACTTTTCCCTTCATCTTCTCTCCTCCTTACAACTTTGCCATACCTACACCTCCACTCAATACCTAAAAACTTTAACCCCAATGCTTTTTCAGATGTACTAAAAAGAACCAACTGGAACTCACTAAAAACTCTACCCTTGGATAATGCTGTTGCTTACTTCAATAAAACCTTCTTATTAGACTCTTTCACTCCCTGGAAAACAAAATGCATTAAGAGTAACTACATTCCTTGGTTAACAAAGAATACCTTAACCAGCATGCAACTTCATGATAAAGCTTGGAAACACTACCACAAAACTAAAACTAGCACTTTCCTTAATGATTACAAAACACTCTGCAACAAAGTAAAAATACTCATTTGCTCTGATTGCAAAGCCTACTTTTCCACCCTCCTCTCTTCTCAATCCAGGTAAAAAAGAAAACCCCTGCCCTGACCCAAATGCCTCTGACTCAGAGTTAGCTTCTCAATTCATCTAATTTTTTATTGACTCCATATCTAAACTAACATCATCCTTCAATAATAACCTTGCTTCCCTACATCAACCTCAAATAACCCCTCCCCCTCCAATACATCTACCACTCAAACCTCCTCCCTTCTCTATGAACCCTATCCCCATCTCTACCATAAAAAACTTCTCCTAAAACTGAAACCTTGCTCTAATGCCCCTGACAAAATACACTCCTACTTCCTAAAGCTAGCCGCAGATGCCATTGGCTTCCCCATCTGCATCCTAATAAATCGATCAATTTCAGAATGCCATGTTCCTCAGCTCTGGAAAAAGGCTTATATTATTCAAGTCCATAAAGGTGGTAACAATAATGCAATTTCCAACTTCCGCCCCATCGCTATCTTGTCACCTATCTCTAAACTTCTCAAAAAATGCATACACTTTCAATTACTACCCTGTCTTATGAATCATAACCTTCTTACTCCTACCCAGCATGGATTCCGACCTGGCCATAGTACCACTACCGCCCTTCTCTCTTTCCTAGAAACTGTCAACAAAGCCTGTGAATCAGGTCATGCTGTATCTACCCTACATTTAGACCTCTCTAAAGCCTTCAACACCATCTCTCATAACCTCCTTCTTACTAAGCTATTGAAACTAAATCTATCTTACTCCTCCATTAATTGGTTCACCAGTTTCCTATCAAATAGGCAAAAAGCAATTAAATGGAAAAAATCTATTTCATCATTCCAAAACACCCTCACCGGCATGCCCCAAGGCTCAATTCTAGGCCCCCTTCTATTCAACATTTTCATTAATGACTTTTACCATACCATCCCTAACACTAACCTCATCCAATATGCAGATGACTCAACAATAATCTGTTCGGCAACCTCCATTTCTTCATTAACAAAATTAACCCAAGATGCCTTCTCCTCTACTGAACAATGGATGCTAGATAACCATCTACCACTAAACACAGCCAAAACTAAACCAATGATATTTCATCCCTCAAAAAATAGCACCCTTGATAAAAACTCTTCCTCTATCACCAGCCAAAATAACACTCCTCTTGAAACAGTGTCCACTGCTAAACTCTTAGGAATTCTCATTGATGACCAACTAAAGTTTGATAGCCATCTTAATGCAAATATCAAAAAAACACACAAGAAACTTGGCTTGCTTTATCTCCATAACAGTTTCATTTCTCCCTCCACCAGACTGACACTTGCTAACACAGACCTTATCCGTTCTCTCTTGTATGGTGCCTCCATCCTTACCAATCTGCAATCCTCCCTCAAATCAAAACTCTCATCGTGTTACTATAACATTTCAAAATTTGCTACTGGCCACAGATCTAATGCCCATCATTCTATCTCCCTATGCTAAGTGAACTGGCTTGAACTGCGCAATTATCTTACCTATGTTCAACTCATCTAAGCACACAAACTTATTTTCAGCCCCTCCCTCTGCCCCTCCCTTGCCTCTACCTTTCAAATGCACCTTCCTAATAGATGCCTACATTCTAACTTCCAAAATGTAAACCACATAAACCTGCTCACCCTCCAGGGAACCATCTTCTCTCCTTCTATCTAGCATGCTACTGGGATTCTCTCCCACCCCTTCTCCGTACCTCTAACGGTCTCTCTATCTTTAAAACTTTACTTCACTCACACCTAATCTCACAGTGGGAATGCTCTTGCTCCCATCCAACATAATATTCATTACTTCCATTCCTCTCTACCTTTTTACAGCCTCCTTAGACTAAATTTTTCTGATGGAACTAGTTATCTTTATACTATTAACTTGATTGCAATGAGAATGTTGTAGGTACTTTCTCCATCTAATCACTAGTTAATTGCTCTAATTAATACTATTTTTTGTCTATGTCTTATCAACTATTTTGCATACTTTGTATCTGCTGTTATGTTTGTAATGTTTGTACTTGATTACTTTGTGTTAATGGAGCTCTTCTCCCCAGGACTCCATTGAAAATGGACAATCCTGGTAAACAAACCGCAATAAATAAAATAAATAAATATATAATACTAGTAAATTGTTTAACATTAGATACATAATTGCAAAAAGAACAGTGACCACAGGGAACAGAACCTACCAATATACCACCATCAATCATAAGCTGTTGTGAATGCTCCTCATGATTATGCTTATAGTGATTGAAAAAGCCTCCCAATGTTTTACCCCTTTGAAATGAGAAGTGGCATCTAGATGTCAATTATGTCACTTAATCTATTATCTGAAAGTAAAACTGCCCAATATTGTTTTACCAATTCAATAAATTCCCACTTGTTACAACCAAAGCTAGTAATGAACCTAATACTCTTGCCATTAGTACCCTGATTCCTTTGTTGATATTGTAACAATGAGGACTTATTTTGACCAAAGGTCCACTGACTAATAAAAAGAATATGATCCCTGTTGTATCCATGATCCCAAAACCTACCAACTAGATCCCTTTGTTGATGTTCAAATGATTCATCAGATGAACAAATTCTATGAATACATAGAAATTGTGATTTTGGAATGTTGCGGATCACATGTTTGGGATGATAACTGGAAGCATGCAATAGAGTGTTGAATTGTGGATGTTTATGACACACATTACTTTCCAAAGTACCATACTCCTTACACTTAATCTGGACATCCAAAAAGGATACCTGTGTACATCATAATGTAAAGTAAAATGAATGCCCCACTTGTTATCATTTAAATACTGAATAAACTCAGTTGGATAAACAATATCCAATCTCCACACCATCCAGAAATCGTTGAAATACCTATGCCAAATATCAGTCTCATCCAAAAATAAGTTGTGATTAACATCATATATTATCTGCTCCTCCAGGTAGCCCATAAAAAGGCCCGCATAAATGGGTGCAAATGAAGCACGCATTGCTGTACCCTTCATTTGCCAATACCATTCACCATTGAAATAAAAAACATTCTTAGCACATGTTCTGTAAGGCATAAAAGTGATTTTTGTTGGTTTGCTGAGTTTGTTGGGCCATTGCATTTGCCGTATTTGCGGAAGTCTTGTCAGCCATTTTAGTATAATCTACCCCACTTAAGTACCCTTATTAGTCTGCACCAACAAAGCACTCTTAATAGCCTTCTAACCACAATATACCACCCCCTCGTAGCTTACAAACCAAAGGACTCGAGAGTATAGATATGCAATTTTCTAACTTCTCTGTAGCCAACTTGATGGATATGGGCATCTTGAGATAATGTAACAATTGTCTTATGTTTTCTAATACAATAACCACTTAATAATTAAAGAAGCATACACTGTATGCGAAAGGTGTACTTACACAATGACACTGGAAGCTAAACTCATGCATACAAGTACACATCAGGTTGTCAAAGCCACGCATACAACACCCACCTTACATTACACACATCACACACATAGACTAACGTATGCTGAGACACTTAAAAGCAATCTTCCTAAACTACAAAAATTGTCTAGATCACCCATTGTACAAGCTATGCTTCAGCAAGGCCAAAGGCACTCAAACTAAACAACACCTAACACCAAACATATTGTAACTCTCAGTGGATCCCCAAACACTAATCCCCTAAGGCAGGCAAAAACAATTTCCAGGACTCTCGTCACAGGAGACTCCATTGTATGATTTACCGATGCCCCTCCAACCAAGTTGAATAACTGTTAGCTGCTTATCTGGAGTTAGGATCCACCAAATCAAGCATGCACTCAAGTCCTTATGCCACAGGCACCAGTATGATTCCATCATAGTCCATGTAGGTGTATATGACTAACACGTGCTTCCATGAACTATATGAAGAAAGAGGTATTACTGCACTTTCAGACTATGTGTCTCAGACTGGTATGAGCCTAACACTGAGCAGTACATTAATTACCATCACTAAGAATGATGCCACACTATGAGCAAAAAGAGATTGATTTCAACAACTGTCTGCCTTTCTGGTGTCATTCTAAGGGGATCCAATATTTGTCACCTTGGCAGGACATCGCCAATAGACCCCATTATTTTGCCAAAGATAGTCTGCACTTTCCCGTCTAAGCATGCAAATACTGGCTAAAACTTTATCCACCATCATGGTGCCTTTTTAGGCAATGTCAAATTAACAAATCTACTGACATAGCAAAATCAACTCAACTGAACCTCAGGTTGTTACTGCTCAATACAAGGAGTTTAAATAAAAAAACTACACTTCCTCCAAGCACTAATCACTTGGGAAAATATAGACATCTGTGCAGTTACCAAGACATGGTTTAAAGTGGCAGAAACTACTCTGACAGTACACGGTTTCAATGCCTTCCTCACTTTCAGACCAGTAGCTGCTCAGGCAAGGGTTAAAGGTGGAGGTGTCTTAATATACTTCAATAACAAGCATACCTCTAGGGTGGTCAAACAGGATGATATGCTGGAGATCCTCCACGTGCAGAACCATAGATAAAGTCCTGTACCATAACCTAGCCAGCTATAGGTCATCCTCAATGTCCCAAGAAGCTCATGATGCATACTTGGATCTACTGGAGACACTCACCATCCCACCTAACACCCTACTCATACAAGACTTTACCATTCTATAGATTGGGAATCCTACTTGGCCTCAGATCTACAGGCACAGCAGTTCCTAGACTTTGTAACTACAAACCACCTTGATCAAATCGTGAATATGCCCACTAGGGGCTCCAACATACTACTTATGGGAGAATGTTGCACCCTTCCCCGTATGCCTGTCCTTATCCCTGATAAGGTTAGACCATAAAGCAGTCTCCTTCAAAATCCAAATCAACACTATAACCCCATTAAAACCAGTAACGCTAGGAACTAGTCCAAGGCAGATTACCTGTTATTAAGTGATGGCTTGTCAACATTCAGTGCCCCTCCAAATTTCAAGAACACAGCAGCCTATGCTGACTTGCTCTCAGAAACTCTGAACAACCATATTGATGGCTGCTGAGATTCTGCTGGACCTACCAGAAGTAAACCCAGGATTAACCCCAGAAACAAACCACCTCAGTGGCATCTCAATTTTAAAAGGATATGCAGTTAAAGGAAAAATATTGCAAAACTTAGGAAAGGTAATTCCCATAAAGAACTCTCTCATCAAAGTAAATAGGCAATTAACAGTGCTAATTAGGTCAAGCAAAGCCAGCTTTGGGGTTAAGATAGCCTCTCAGGTGAAAGATAACCATAAGGCCTTCTAGAGCTATAGCAGAAACCTCAAGGGCAGCACACAACAATGTCCTAAACTGAAGGTTAATGGTTACACATTCACCGAGCCTGGTGATATAATGAACCTGTAAGCAGCCAAATTCAGTTCCAACTTTACCCCTCTCTCACCCCCAACCATCCCCCCAAAATACCTTCAGACATAATCCCTCCAACTATAATTAAGGAGCATGTAGTCTCCTAGTCTCACTTAGCAAATTAGTGCTATACTCCTCTGCCTTTCTTACTTTGTGCTTGCTATCCATCTGATTGATTGTTCCTCACTGGCTTGATCTTCCACCTGCTTGGCTCTTTCCGCTCTGTTCGCCCTGCAGGCTCAATCTGCTCCACTACCCTACTCCCATTCCCACCCACCCCCCTCTACAGTTTCCTTTATACTTAACCATCCCTCCCCTTCCTGCCCAGCCATCCAATACAATTCCACTTCCTGTTTATCACCACTCCCATAATCCAACATCAAATCACACTTAGCATTTTCTCATATCCCTGCCCTTCCTGCCCAGCCATCCAATACAATTCCACTTCCTGTTTAGTACCACTCCCACTATCCAACATCAAATCACACTTAGCACATTCTCCTATTTTATATACTTTCTTACACTTACCTTCTTCCCCTTCTGAACCAAACTACTCATAATGCTGCATCTACTTATATCTGCAACAGTACTCACTATGCTCTCTATTGCTACCTCTTATCACTACTACTTCACATATCCATTTCTATGTTCCCCTAGCTTTCACTCACACTACAACATTCCTACTTCTTCTTCTTTTACCATCTCTCCAGACCTATTTAACTCTTCTACCTCAACTCTGTACAAAAGACACATATTACAAATTCTCAAACCTTCTAATAGAACTAAATCTTGATTGCCCAAATACTATCAACTTTTCATATCAAGTGCTTTTCTCTACAAACAACTACTCTCCTCCGGGGACATTCACCCCAACCCAGGCCCCTGTACACCTCTCTTCTTCCCCCCCTTATCTACCTTAACCACCTCCTCCTTACATTCCTCTTCCGACAGACTACCACTTATACAACCTCAGTCCCACAACTCAATCCCACGCAAACACCTTACTTTTTATTCATTAAATATTCAAAGCCTAGCAAATAAAACTACTGAACTGCACTCTTGGATAGCTTACAACACCCCTCACAACCTATCCCTATCAGAAACATGGCTCAAGCCACATACTTCTAACAGTGAAATACTCCCTCCTGGCTACAACATCTACCGCTCAGATAGAACTTCAAAGAAAGGAGGTGGTGTAGCCATCCTCTACTCTAACAGCCTTAACCTTTCACCATACCCCACACATATTCCTAACTTCCATCCTGCTGAACTCCTCATTCTCAACTTTCATCTGAATCCACACAAAAAACTTGCTATCGCTTCCATTTATCTTCCTCCTGGCAACAATGTACCCATTCTAGAAAACATATTATCCTGGTTTTCTCTCAATATACCTTATGAAACACTCATCCTTGGTGATGTCAATATAGACTGGTCAAAACTTTCTACTGACTCTCCCTTACTTAGTATTCACCTTCATGGTTTCCAGCAACTCATTTCTAACCCCACTCATTTACAGAAAAACTCTACCTCCTGCTCCACAATAGATTGGATTCTTACCAATTCCCCTCAACTCTATCATCAGCCCAAAACCCTACCAGACTCCCTCAGTGACCACCTCCCTACCTTCATCCTGAGATAAGACCCACATACTCCTAAACCCCACCATTTTAAAGATTGCCAGAAACTATCCACGTTTAATTCTTCTCAGTTTAATTCAATTCTACATAACATTGACTGGTCCATCCTTAAGCAACTCCCTCTCAATGATGCCATTGGCACTTTTAATAGCATTTTCCTGAATACTCTGGACTCCCTAGCTCCCTCCAGGAAGATCAGACTGAAATCTAATCATGCCCCCTGGCTTTCTAAAGAAACTAAGTCCATCATGAAACAAAGAGACAGTGTCTGGAAAGCCTGGATCAAATCTAAACAAACACCTCATCTTCTCAGATACAGACAACTATGTAATCTTGCCAAAAAACAAACAATAATAGACAAAAAAATCATTTTATAGTTCAGGTCAGCATAAATATATAGCTAACCCCTGGAAATTCTGGTCAACACTTAACAGCATCCTTTACCCAGGCTCTCCCTCTAACCCATCCCCCTGCCCAAACACAACTCCTGAAGAAACAGCTGCCCTCCTTAATTCCCACTTTATTTCCTCCATCCAAAATCTCCTACCCTCTCAACCTAACTCCTCCTCTTTACCAGACCCAGCACCCACCTCCAATATTACTCCTTTTTCCTTCAAGCCAGTTCCCACTTCTCACATCAAATCGCTACTGCTCAGACTCAAACCCTGCTCCCCCTCTACTGACAAATTACCTCATACCTTCCTCAAACTTGCAGCTGACTCTATTGCCTACCCAGTGTCTATACTAATAAATATATCTATGCTACATTCTACTGTTCCTACCCTATGGAAAACTTTCTACACTACCCCTCTCCATAAATGAGATAACTCCACTGACCCTTCCAACTATCGACCTATTGCCATTCTATCCCCTGTATCTAAGATACTAGAAAACTGTATCCACACACAGCTTCTCAATCACCTACTCATTCACAACCTACTTATCCCTACCCAACATGGTTTTTGCCCCTATTACAGCACAACTACTGCTCTACTCTCCTTCACTAACACCAGTGCAGAATTCTTGGACAATAATAAACTTACCTCCTGTCTCTTTCTTGACCTCTCCAAAGCTTTTGATATAGTATCTCATCCTTTACTTCTATCTAAACTTACCAACTTTCATATATCCTCCCCCGTCATCAGCTGGTTCGCTAGCTATCTATTTGGATGTGAACAATATGTCAAATGGCTCTACTCCTCTTCTCCTTTTTTGCCTATCTCTATTGGTGTTCCACAAGGTTCTATCTTAGGCCCCCTTTTATTCAACATCTTCACCAATGACCTCTTCACCTCTAGGAATCAGTCATCTCTCATACAATATGCTGATGACTCCACTATTATTTCTACAGCCAACAACATTTCTGACCTACACTCTCTAACCCAAAAAGCTCTAATCTCCACCAAGCAATGGCTTTCTAAAAACCTTTTAATCCTCAGTCCCAAAAAGAACAAACTCTTACTAGATCCTCCTTTGTCATTAAGTCTTGTAACAACACAGCCATCCAACCTGATACCTACACTAAACTCTTATGGGTCATCATTGACGAAGAACTAAAATTTAATCAACACATACAGCAATGCATAAAGAAAACCCATCAGAAACTAGGTCTCTTATACCGGAACAAAAAATACCTCACTCCTGAGGCTAGACTCACCCTAGGACAATCACTTCTCCTCCCCTCTCTCCTCTATGTCGCCCCAATTCTCACAAATATTCAAACAACTACCCTGAACAAACTCCAACAAACCTACCACAAAATAGCCAGATTCATCACTAACTCCCCAAACAACACACACCACTGTATTGCCTTAAAGTCTCTACAATGGCTGGAAGTCCCACAACTACTACATCTCTACCAATTTCACATGCTGCACTCTATGCTCTTTAAACCTTCCTGTTATCCATCTTTATCTCTCCTAGTATCTATCTATACCCCTTCTCGATCTCTCCGCACCTCCAATCAGCAATTGCTCGATATCTACCACCCCTGTAAGTCAGTAGGTAAGCAACTCTATAAACACTCTGTGGCCCAGGCTTGGAATAAACTTCCCCTAGACATACACTCTATCGCTCACACTCCACTATTTAAAAAAGAAATTAAGGCACATTTACTTAACTCCAGAACCTGTCCCTGCTATGACCCTACATAGCTCTGCCCTCCCCCCACACTCACATCACTCTCAGTTGATCCTAATCACATCTTGACTCTCCCTCTTTCATACAGTAACAAAGAATTTGTCCTGAAAAAAAAAAAAAAAAGTTTCCATTTATTTTTTCTTTCAGTTATAATCTTCACATGTAGTTGTTTACTTCCTTTCTATTGTTTGCTATTATTGTCTGTATTTCTTGTTTGCTTACTGTAATTAAATAGTGTACCTTCTGAAGCTTTTCTCCTTGGGTCTCCACTGAAAAAGGGACATTTTCCCAGTTGGACTAACCCGGTTAACAAATGTCAACAAATAAATAAAATAAATAAATGTACTGGCTGCACTCAGTAAGCCAAGAACACAGCCTCAATGGGCCCAGATAATATCCCAGTATGCCTCCTGACTAGTCTAAAATATGACTTATCAGGACCCTTGGAGTTCTTATTTAACTATAGTCTTAAAACAGGCTTTGTGTCATATGAATGGAGGACTGCAATGGTCATCCCCTTCATAAGGAAGCATTTTCAAAAGATCCTGGAAACTACAGCCCCATTAGTCTGACTAGTCTTCTTTGAAAAGTCATGGAAAGAATTATCATAGAAATTATCAACAAGGAGATAGGACACCTCCAGACACTGGATCCATCCCAATTTGGCTTTGTCAAAGGAAGGTCATGCTTACTGAATCTGATGGACTGCTTTGAAATGGTCACTAAGGCAATGGATGAGGGGAAAATGGTGCATACTGCCTACCTAGATCTAGCTAAGACATTTGATACAAGACCCCACTTGGGCATTGTCAATAAAATTATGAAACTAGGTATAAACAAACCCTTTTATAACATGCTGGATAACTACTTGTCTCACTGTTAGGACCCAGGATGTTAGAATCAGTGAGACTACCTCCACAAAGAGGCCAGTCATCAGTGGAGTCCCCCAGTAGGTCTACTCCTCTTTGGCATCAACTTCTTGGATGTAAAACTCAGTACGAAGAAATGCATTATAGTAACTTTTGGAAAGTCTGATACCCTGGGTAACTATGTCAGCAAAAAAACACCCTTGAAAGATGAGTTACCAGTCAGAGATCTGGGAACTCATGTAGATAGTAACCTAGCCTTGGACCAACATGTGTCCAAGGTAGTAAGAAAATCCTTCTATGCTGCTCAACTTATAAGCAAGGGCATAGCATATAGGTCCAGAGAGGTCATTATACCACTGTACTTGGCCTTCATCAGACTCATAATACAGTAAAATGCCTCCTTCAGTATGTAGCTGATCAGATGGCATAAATAGCTTCATAGCCCTTCCTCACACTGATGGAACAGACACCTATGGTGAGTTATACACCAGTGCTTTACATAAGCACCTGTACAATTGTATGGACTCTACCAGTCCTGATAGAACCAAAGCAAGATCTTCAAGGAAAAACAAACCTGCCTGGTGAACAACTGCCATTAATATACTATACAATAGGAAAATTCAATTGCTGTTTAAAAGTAGGAAGGAATGGTCTCAAAACAGGAAACACTCCATCCTCAACTTAAACAAGCAAATAAGACTCATAGTGAAGTCCTCCAAAGCTAACTATGAATCCAAATCAACTTTGCTAACTAAGGATAACCACAAGGTGTTCTTTAGTTACATCTGTGACCTCAAAGGTAAGGCCCAGATTTGTGCTGAACTCGTAGTTAATTTTACTACATATATAGAACCTGTGAATATAGCAAACCTGCTGGCTGACAGGTTCAGTGATAACTTCACTCCCCTGTCCCCGCCACATATATCCCAAAGCATTCCTAACACCTTGTGTCTGCCTAGTATCTCTGATGAGCAGATCTTAAATGCCCTCTCCAAGGCCAAAAACACAGCCTCTATGGGAGAAAACAACATCCTTGGCTGTGCTCTACATGGTTTAAAACAGGAATTAGCATCACCATTGAGCATGCTTTTCAATCACAGCCTAAGCACTGACTTCATCCCAGTGGAATAGAAAACAGCTATCTTCAACCCTTTGCACAAAGAGGGAGCATCCACAGACCCCGGGAACTATAGAGCCATTGGCCTGACCAGCTTTATCTGCAAGGGCCATGGAATGAATCATCATGGATCTTATTAAGAAAGATATAGGAAATCTCCAGATGTTTGACCCCACCCAGTTTGGCTTTGTCAAGGAGAGATCATGTCTGTTAAACTTAGTGGACTTCTTTAAGTCAGTCACCAAAGCCCTAGATGAGGGCAAATCTGTGCATATGGCCTAACTAGACTTAGCCAAGGCCTTTGGCACAATCCCCCATTCAGCATCATTGATAAACTCACCCAGCTGGGTAGCTGGGTATCAACCCATATATTGTCAGGTAGCTTGCAAACCGGCTCACAGATAGCATATCTGTGACCAGTGGTTTTCCACAGGGATTGGTTCTGGGACCCCTACTGTTCAGAATCTACTTCTCCAAAGTACAGGCTAAAATTAAAGAATTGTGGCTGACAATTTGGTGATGACTGCAAACTGGAAGTGATCACTGAAACCCATAGTGATAGCAACATCCTGCAAGAAGGTCTTATGCAGACTAATGACTGGTGCCAAAGTCATGGTCTTAAACTTAATGCAAAAAAAAAATGCATTATCATCCCCTTCAGCAAGGGTGATGTTTCTGCAAACTACCACATCAATAGTAGTACCCTAAGCACACAGTCAGTAGTGAGAGATCTGGGCACACAGGTTTACAGCAAACTTAACTTCAATCACCATGTCTCCACAGTGGTAAGAAGGGCATTTTATATTGCTCACCTCATAACTAAGGGCATTGCCTTCAGAAAAAAAGAGGTTATAACCCCCTTGTACTCTTCCCTCATCAGGCCAATAATAGAGTAGAATGCTTCCCTTGGTATGTTCCTTTCCAAACATCTGCAGCAATTGGAGAGAACACAAAGGTTCCTTGCAAAGAAAATTCAAGGTCTTCAAGATCTGTTTTATGTGGAGAAATCATTGACACTTTACTCTGTGGCATACAGACTGCTCAGAGGTGACCTGTGCATTACATATAGAGCAATCTCTGACCTAGCTTTAATGGAAATGTTGCACATTCACAAGTCAAATGGTACATGGGTCACTCACTCAAAGGACCTTAACCTGGTATGTGGCATCCACAGAATTTGCTGGAGAGACAGATTTGTTTCACAGAGGTTGCCCTACCTTTGGAACAAACTTCCTATTCATGTTAAACAAAGCCCCTCATTGGCCCTATTTAAGTGCAGTTTACACAACTGGATGGGTAAAAGGAAATTCACCCCAGGAGTTCCACCTGTATCCCTCTTATACAGGGGCAAAAGGTGCTGACTTTAGTGTCTGCTTGAACCATACAACCCTAGGGAACATGGGTTGAACTTGGCTAGGCTTGTAAGGGCCCTGAGGCTGTTAATCTAGCAACTTCCTATGAGCCTATGATCCTATTTCTTATATTATTTAACAGGTGCTGGAGGCTTATCAAACTAGCATTCACCTAAACTCTCTTTCAAGAAACTGTGTAAATATTTACACAGTATGGTTTAAGAACAATAGCTACAGCACTTTGATTTGGAGGTATACTGATTCTGTGAAAAGGTGAAACTAGTGTATTATATAACTTATCCACTGCCCCTAAAACCCTTATGCTTGTATGAACCCTAGGAGAGTAGTCTCAGATTTCACTTCAGTTGTTAGTTTATTCTGTTTAGCAGGGCCCAGTCTGGAAAGGCCTGTTCCCCGATAACAGTTTTAAAAGGGGTCTGTTTATTGTAAGAGTATTTTCCCTGGGTATTTCTTAATGAGTGTACTTGTTCTCTTATTAGCTGTTTCTTCTCATTGGTGAACAGTGAATTTCATTTAAAATTTTGAATAGGAGAGTGCCTAGTATGAAAGAAGAGTTTATTTACTATATCTCAGTAGTGAGACTGGGCATCTGCCAAAACAACAAATCTGCACATTTTGATTCTGGCTATCTGTAATATTTGGTTATTGTACACTGAGTTAAAGGTTAGAAGTGGAAGCCTGTATTCTGTTTTGGTAAGGAAAACAGGATTGTCAGGGACAAGCTGAGCCATTACAGACAGCAGATACGAGATTGTAGAATGATGTTTTAGTCGAGAAAAGACTTTAGTTACTATGGAATCAATATATAACGAGAAGGAAAGAAAGAGCTGAGTCTATATATATGTATATGTACATGCTTAGCATTGCCAGTTATTCCAAAGTGGTTATGTTTCCTAGCAACTTGTATACTTTAGTATGACAGACATTATGTTAGACCTAGATCTTAGTATCTGCCAAAGTACATGGTCAGAATTTATCCTGGGAAAGGACAATGATTTGCATTTGAAGGAATAAAGCTAAGAATCTAGATACCATTCTTTACGAAAGTTTTATGCACGGTCATTCATAAGGATCCCTAACTCTGTTACAATTCTGAAAGCCCAAGCAGAAACATTTATTGAGAAGATCAATGGTCAGAACACTACTGTCCAAGTCAGTAATGGGTGGTTAGACTGATTTAAGAGAAGCATGCCTGAAGAGTCCCCCTCACTCCTAAGACAGCTTTAGGTAAATATCCAAGTGGACTAAAAAAGTTAGTAGAAGATGATGGTTGTATTCATGAAATTGGGCTATGTGGGAAAATGTTAACAAAGGAAAGAATGCAACCATGAAAAGGCTTTAAACAAAGAGAGAACCTAGTCATCATTTTGATTTGTTTTGCATTTTTTTATGTTTGTTAACGAGCTAGGTGGACTGGCCTTGTACCTTATTCAGCCACGACCTGAGTACATACCATAAAAGCCAACAGAAAGGGACAGCAAAAGTCCAAAAACTACACAAAACACCAAAAGAACAGCGGACTATAGGAAGCGGCAAAACACACTTGTAGCTATGTAAAACTCCCAAAGTTTATTAGTATTACTAATAAAAATACATACTAATAAACTTTGGAAGTTTTACATACATACCATAAAAACTTACATAGAAGTCATATAGTTAGCTCCATAGCACACAAATGCCTATAAGTTACATTTTCATTTAATGAAAAAGAGTTTATTATATTGTTATCCAATCCATCAGTCATAAACTGAAACTTCTGATGACTTGGAAATCAAAATCCCACGGATGTTTTCCTCATCTTAACGTAAAAATGTTCTCTTTTAAGTATGTTCACAGAAAAATGGTTCTTTTTTTTCAAGCAGTTTTTATAATTCAGTTATTCCAGCCATGAGATTCTATTTGCACAAAGTATAGAAATATCAAAATGTCATCCTGCGATTAGGTAAATGCACTGCCCATCTACTAGCCATAGATGTTTTTAGTTATGGCAGCAAAATTAAAGTTTCATTTCTGTTGAAGTTTACAATGGCAATGATCAAGGGATAATATGCATGTTCAAACAAAACCACTATAGAGAAATGATAAAACGAATGTTTGGAGATGTTAATCAAAATTTGGAAACATCACTGGCATCACTCACCTTGAAAAAATTACTCTGTTACCTTTAAATTCTCCACAAACTAGCTAAACTTTCCTTAAATATTAAATCATTATCATGTAAGTAGTACATATTTTTAATCAATGCCTTTTACATTGTGTCTAATTTGGCATAACTATTTAAACTGCAGATGCTTTTGTCTAATTTTTGAAGTCTGTAAAATTATTGTTCTTAAATTGTTTTGTAATATTTTGAAGCTTTTCTCCGAGGCCTTCTCTGAAAATGGACACCTATGCAGTCAGATTTTCAAATGTCATAAAGTAAGTCAATCAGTTGTTAATCAGTGATGAGCTCTGAACCACATCTGGCCCAGAAGGCAAACAGCAGGTGACTCACTGTCATCATGATGAGCATGTTTTTGAATCTCAATGACAAGTTTACTGCTAATTATTCTTTGACATCAAAACCAAAATGACACCAAAATCATATATATATATATATATATATATATATATATATATATATATATATATATGTGTGTGTGTGTGTGTGTGTGTGTGTGTGTGCATGTGTGTGGGTCTGTCTGTCTGTGTTTGTGTGCCTATGTACAGACACACATGCCCACACATCATCTGAATAAGGGTGTGACAAATATATGTGGCACTACAGAGGTTGTCGAGAGTTTTGCTTGCCTATATTCTGCACACATCTACAGACATATTTTACCATTAATTGCTTGACCTTAGCCACTCAAACAATGTAACTAATCACAGTAAAAGAAAAAAAAAACATCTTCACATATTATACATACAAAAATATACATTCAAAACAAAACATCCTTACATAAATCAAGGTCCTAAAAAAGAAATTAAAAAAGAATAAAATAATTTTAAAACAAAACTATAGAAAAGAATACACAACAATCTGAAAACATATTACAGTTAAACTTAACTAATTTGATACACTTAAATAGTTTAAATATTTTAAGACAATAGACCACACAAGGTAGTCTATAATAATATAACAAACACATCACACTTTATACAGATAAAATAATACCAAAACAGACCTGATATGAAAGGAAAAAATGAAAAGTCAGTTCAGAAAACTGTCCCAATGAGAACACACTCATAAAAGGGTTCAGCAACAAATGATCGAGTTTCTTGTACTCATAGCCAGGGATTTGACTGTTTTGTAGCACATACAGACTGCTGCTTACACTCAAACTTGAATACAAGTTCAATCAAGCAGTTATTATACCTTAAAAGAAGTGCATTATGCGACCTTGAATGAGTTACACGCAGCAGCTTGAAGGAATGGATGGGGATGGCAGTGTAGACTAGGACAGCAATCAGGAAGGTGTTTTAGGTTTAGATAACATTAGATGGAGTTCATAGTTAGGGAGAAGGAAGATAATTTTAATGTTAGAGAGTGTGAAGAGAATGTTATGGTTAGGGAGTGGGGGGATATTTTATGATTAGGGAGTGAGAAGGATGTTTCAGGTCCTTGCATATCAAGATTACATATCCCTTGGTGTAAAGGAGGTATGGACTTCCTCAAAACTGACCTCATGTTTAGACATGCAATTGTGGGACTATATAAATATTTGCTGACCTCATCAGATCCTAACATGGAGAACATTCTAAAGCATGAAGAAAAGATGCCTATGACTGCATATTTGCTTAATTTAGCAGAAGCATTTTAGCAAGGAGTAGAAATGGAAATCAAACCAGAAGTAAACAAAAATCAAACAGCAATTGAAAGTGCCCAAAAATAAAATGAGAATATAAAGAAAAGGTCCAGAAGAAAAAGAAAGAAAATTGAAAAGTCCATGAATATAGTGGTAAATACAGAAAAAAAAAACTCATTAAGGAGAGTTGACTTTAAACCAAAAGATGGAAGGTTAATAATGGCGGGCCATGCTAGTGGGCTATGTAGAACACTGGTTCACAAAATCATTTGAAAAGATGGCAGAAACAGTCAAATGCAGTTTGTAAAACCTAAATGGAAAGCATTGCACAATTTGTTGCTTGGTGTGATACATTCATGGCTCAGGGTCTGTATCATGAAAGGCACAATAATGTATCTATACTGTTGCACTGAGGATTGTGCAAAAATTATCATACAGAAGTAGCTGAGAAGCACTGACAACATGAACCACTAACCATTATCTACAGTAACGGCTGAGAAAATAGATGTAAATAAAAATCAGATATGGTAATCCAAAAAAAAAGAAAGAAAAATGAAAGGCTAATGAAGCTTTAATCATAGAAATTGCTACATCTATCATTATAGTCTATTATGTACTGGGAGGTATAGAGTTGTAAAATACCAGGATTTGCAAGCAGAAACTAGAGTGATGTGGAAGAAAGGTACCTAAACAGTTCTAGTAGAAGTAGAAACAAGAGTAATAAAAACAATTTAAAATTGTACTTAAATATGCAACCCGAAATGAACTGCAAAAGGAGGCAATTCTGGGTACATCTTAAATGTTGAGAACATTCCTGTCTGCCTGGCTCAAGAATTGTGTCTGTACCTGTTACTGTATTAGGAGCTTAAAATGTTTGGAGGAACTAAAAAAGAGAGCACTGCATTAAAATTTAAAGCTATAGTGTTTTGAAGCTGAACTATCTTGTGAAAACCTCATTGGAGTGACTGTGTTTTTATTGTTTCCCATTTGCGAGACTTCAGTATTCATTTGTTTGTTCCTGCAAATAAGCTCTGTTTAAACTGCGTGCTAGTAACAATTTTTTATGAGGCAGCATACAAAACCTCCAGACATCCATAATGTATGTGAAATGCACCACAAAAAAGCATCAGTAAATTAAATGCAACAAACGCCGAAACAGCACACAATCAACAGCTCAAATACTGATTTAATTCAATAATATAATCTTTTGCCATAAAAATTTATAGACATGCTATAGTACTTTATCAGGGTATCAAATCAGTTCACTGCAAAGGATTGCAAACTAAATCTAGTTTAAGAATCAAAAGAATGGTTTGCACTTAATATTTTCAGAAATAATAGGTTGCATTTATTGGTGTTCTTCCCATGGGCTTCTAGGTTATGCAAATTGGAGTATAGTGATATATGTGTGGAAGATACGGCCACCCACTATAGCCATAGCAATCTGTCTTATTTATTTATTTGGTTTTCAGTTGTTGGGTATGATGAGTTTATACTTGATAATTCACTAGGAAGGCATCATTTGTAAAGATAAAGAATTATGAAGTTCACCACAATCAACAGTCAGCAAAATAATTTACAATTAGTGGTGTTTTCCCATGTCACCTAGGTTGAGTACCTTGTTGTATGGTAATATAAGTTAGAGGGTGTGGAAAGTGCAACTCCCGCACTGCACACAGAGTCAACTTTATTATTTACTGAGGAAAAAGGATCATTTTTAGATTGTCAGGTGCAATGAGTACTCGATAACTCATTAGGAAGCTTTTCATTCACTTTGGTTATAACATCTTTTCTTTAACATAAATGGCCAGAAGTCCATCACAATTAACACAAGATACATTTCCAGGCTGACAGTAACACAGATAACTGAATGATGGCTATAATACACTAGTTAGAAATATTAAGATAACTATAACAAAAAAAGCTAAACTATGATAACAATTACTGTCTTATCTCCTCTCCATGCCCTTAAGTTCTACACAGATTCTGCATTTCAGCAAAGTAAGCAATACATTTAACTACAAAGTAAAATGTACTATAATGGAGTATGAAGCTGTATAACGCATGGTTATTATATCAGTGTGAGTTGCACTATTTCGAATATGATTAAAAATCATCTACAAACTGCATGGTTGTAAATCACATTAATAACTTTTTTAAATTAATTTAACAAAGTAAAGGAGACTACTGAAATGTTTGAATAAACTGATAAAACAACAACACAAAACTTAATGACATACAAGAAAGTAATATTAAATATGGATATATTATATATAAGGCTCGGCAGAATACTGTAAACTGTAAAATACATGTAATGTGATAATATACCTCCTTGTACACTTAAAAAAACTCTTCAATTAATGGCATCAGTTGACACCTTGATGCAGGCCCAAAGGTCATGTGCACTTTCCCATTGTAGATACCAAATTTTATAATCTCAGTTGCTTTAAAGGATACTTTGTTTCTGAGAAACACATCCAAATAAATAAAAAACACAATAAACATTAACTTTAGGTTTCTACTCTTTGTAATTATGGACTTTGCCACACAAAATAAAATCATTTGCATTTTTAGTAGCCTATTGTAAT